>NC_053400.1:2323500-2557187 GCF_016859285.1 Xiphias gladius | reverse complement strand
GAAAATACAGACAATCAATAAAGATGTCTGGACATGATGTTCACTCTGTGGCATCTTTATCCAGAATGAAGCAACTGTGGCATAGCCCTTCATCTTATGGTATCTGCTTGGTAGATTTAAATGCTTCACTCTGTTTTAATCACCAGCTATTTTACCATTTCTCATATAGTTTTACATTTTAATGAGATTTATTTCCTTCTTTCATAAGTTCTTAAGTCACATAACCTGCTGAATTGTTTAAACAAATACAATTTTCTCACCTCTCTGATAGTTTTAGAGATCAACAATTACCTTTTAACTCTAACGTGTCTAACTTCAATCTATCATTGACACTTAGTACATTATGTGGAGATATATTTTCTTGTGTTTGAGTTTTGCTTGGGAGGTTGAACGGCCTACAGGTACAATATGTGACATCCATTGCTGACTGCAACACTACGCAGAGCTGCCAGTGTGTATGGGTGCCGTCCACATCTGCCTTTGTGTTCACTCTGGTCCAGTCACATGTATAATGACATTACCACAACGAGGTTTCACCATCAGTCGGTGATTCGTGAACGTTACCCCAAAGATGTTGTTGTCGAATTTTATGAATAAAAGAGGAGCTGATTAACAGAACAAAGAACTGACCTGCATTTATTCCAACCATAGACCCTGGTGCTCATACCACCAGAAGTTACCTATGTTGCAATTTGTTTTTGACTTTTACATCTAATTCCTTTGTAAATATTCACTTAATAAATTAATTTTACCCAAAGCTTTTCACAGTCGCTGCATCTAATATCATCTATCATCTCCATCTTTCCTTTTTTATTATAATTATATGATCAAATGTCCAAATAATGACATAACACTCCCTCCCAGTTGTTGTTAGTGGTGTTCTGAAGCACAATTCTGGTTTTAAGTGTTGGACCACTAGGGGTTGCTGTAACACCAGCTGCAACCCTGTTATGAAACCTTTGTTCCCCTTTGTCTGACTGCAGCAGTGCTGCAATGTAGACAGACAGGGGTGGGGACCCTCTCACACTCTCATTGCTCTGTGTCTCCTCTATGTCTGTGTGTGTGTGTGTGTGTGTGTGTGTGTGTGTGTGTGTGTGTGTGTGTGTGTGTGTGTGTGCTTGTGTGTGCATAGATATTAGTGAGAGTGCGTGTGTGTGTGTGTCTGTGTGTGTGTGTGTGTGTGTGTGTGTGTGTGTGTGTGTGTGTGTGTGTGTGTGTGTGTGTTTTGTCTTACTGCAGCAGTGCTGTGCTGTAGACTTTTCCAGGGCGGGGTCTCTTTGTCTGTCTGTTTTCTCTCTCATTTCAATTCTCTTCTCATTTATGTCATGATTATTTATCCAAAACTGTTTTCCTGAAGCAGGATACAAAATAAATAAATAAATAAAAACGGTTTATATATGTAAACCATGATTGAAACATTAATACACACATAATACAGTAAAAAGTAATCAATAGATTTAAAGAAAAATTTTAAATAAGTAATATGTATATGTACAAACCATTCAAAAGATCACCTGAGTCTAACTCTGAGCATTATTATTATACATGTCACGTCTGGTTCCTCTCATTGTTCTCTGGCAACTAGATTAAGCAGACATCTGATGCTGATGCTCATCGTGAATGAAACACAGCACACTCTACAGAGTAGGAATGAAACACACATCCTAAATCAGAGGAACAATGCCAGACAGGTGTGGTTCAAACTTTCTAGACAAGAATCTGTATAGGAAATATTGCCAGAGATGTGTATAAAACTATTCTCCCAGTTTCAATTCAAACCATATTGATAGTGCACTCAGCTGTCTTCACTGTGACCTAAGTTTAACCCTCCTGCTCTGTCTGGCTGCACGATGAGTGATGCTGCAATGTGCAGTGTAGCAGTGACAACATACCACTGTAGTACTGGAGGGAGGGAAGGAAAGAAGAAAAAGGAAGATAGAAAGAGCAGTATAGTTGAACACTGCAGCACCCCAGGGCCTGTTCTGTCAGGGTGGGTTAGAGTTCAGATCTATTAGCTGGGAGCTGATGAGACAGCTCTGCTAATTGTTGCTCATTATCTTCCTCCATTTGCCGCAGTAACGGCGTTTTACTGGTGAGTGCACTGGACCCACTGACCCACTTAGATCGGGAGAGATGCATGAGATCACCCAAGGGAGCCCTAGCCTAGTTCAGATACTAAGGTAGAATGTCAGATAAATGGCTGTTCAGTGAAGGGTATGGGTGCTGAAAATTCAGCCAAGGAGTTGCTAATTACAGTTGTTCAATACCAGCAATGACCTGTATTTTAACAGCTGTCAGTCACTGCATGATATTTGTTTTTAGATCCATCGTCATTTTGGTGATGGTTAGCTAATATGACTAGCCAAAAAAAAAAAAAGGCAGTTTTCATATTGCTAGCAATGACAGTACTCTTGACTTTTTTTAAGACAAGGCTGCAAAATTTGGCCGTGGCTTCTGAGTAAGGAGAACAACTATGCTAGCAAGCCTCTAACTAAGATTACTATTGATGGGTATTTTTTGCCACTGTTTTGAACAGTTTCCATGGCAGGCAAATAAGAAGTCAGTGAAACTATGTCCAGTTAACCTGTACCATCACAAGCTAGGGGTAGATTTTGGCCCTGTTTTGATAAAGAACCAAAATGAAACCAGAACTTTCTTATCCAGAAGCAAGAAAACTTCACTCAAACCACACCAATGTAATACAGCTACTTAATGACGCAAATACAAAATCCAGTTCTTGTACGACATATGTCAATGTTGTTTTTACAGTTTGTTGCACTGCCGCCAAGTGGCCATTCATCTTTTTTTCTTATGCCACTCCCCTCAAGTGCAAGTGTCCATTGTGGGTTAAATGTCACAACATTGACAGACAGAAGCCAGTCATGTGGTAAGCTATGAGACTGGAAAAGGGAGGCCCGAAAAGTGTAGACATTTCAAGACAGCAGAGATTACATCTAAAAAGTTGGGAAAATTACATTAGAAGAAAGCGTGACTAGATATCATGGATACAGGAGAAGCAGTCACTATCACGTATCATACGCACCGTATGTTGGAAAAATTTCATGGGAGTTTGATTTGTTTGTTTCAAAGGTCAAATTCATCATCATCAAATTTTAATAAGTGCTATTATAGGTACTAATTTCTCTTAGAATATGGACAAAAAACTCCAGGAACGTGTTTCACTTTTTTAGAAAGACTGATTGAAGAAATGCTGAATAAGAGACTACATTAAGTTACAGAGGCTAGTGGAACATTAGCTAGCCTGTAGGTGACATCAGGACTTCAGCTTTCTACAGTGTGTTGAGTGGAATTTCTTCAGTCATTACAACAATAAAATCCTTTTGGACACACTATAACCACCCAATAAAAATGGTCAATATCATGTAAATTTCTGTCCTAGATTTTATTATTCTAGCCTAACTTGATTAAGGAAAAATATTGAGAAACTTGTTTTTGCTTCCTCACATTCTCCTCCTCTGTGCTTTTAATGCAATATTGTTTCTGATGAGAAGATACACAAAACACACACAAAATAACAAAGAAAAAAAAAAACATAACCTTTTAGTGGGCAGCGTTGTAGAGGGAAATTCAAAGTGACAGAGACATGCAATGACAGGACAAGAATAAAGGCAGCCTCCAATTAAAGTGCTAAACTTTGAACAGGAATGTTCCAGTACATTGCTGATAAGGTGTATGTCTTGCTTCCCTGAACCATCTGCTTTGTTTGCCAGCTGTGTGTTTGTTGTAGCTGACATGAATTAGTTTAATTGGAAACTACAAGCCTGTTAAATATGTTAAGTCACAATAACAGCTGAATGTCTTAATTACTCAGCATTGATTAAACATCAGCATCATAGACATTCTGTCTCAGTCACTTTCACTAGATGAACAGAAGGCAGCACAAAGTACCTCATCTAAGTGTATTTCATTAATCAAAAGTTACAGAAATTTCATTAATGGGAAGCTGGTGATTACACTGTTGTGTTACTCCTTCAACTCTTGAAGTCAAACTTATAAAAGCAGAGTGTTTCAATTTATTTATTTAAAAGTATGGTATACATGTAACCATTTGGTGAATCGACTTTTAATCAAAAAAACTTGACATTTAAAATCATCAAACAAACAATAAAATTTGCATTAAATAATATTTTCAAATAACTCTGTTTAATGGGACTTTGTTGTTTGTAGTGCCAAACCCACAGGGAGCAATCGATAAGGCAGCCTCACTGCCATCTAGAGTGCCATATTGAAGGGCGGAAGCGATGCACCATTCATTCCTAACAATGCGTTTCGATGATTCTTTTTTGGTTGTTTGTTTGGTGAATTGGGGTCCCGTTTCACCAAATCTGCAACATAGAAACTGTAATTTGAAACATGAAATCACTTCTACATTTTGAGAAGTTTCACTTATCAAAACACACTCCACACTTGTGACCATGCATGAGCGTGTGAGAGCTTGCAGGACTTTGCAAATCGCTTTTGTGAAACAGGCCCTGCTTATTAAATTGGGTAAGTTTACAGTTCTGATCCCTTATCTCATTTGAAAGACATAGTGATAGAATAGAGGAATTACATTTACTTTACATGATGCCTATACTTTCTCTCCTAAAGTGTTTATATACCTAAAAATAATAGCAATCAAACTCATCTCAAAAGTGTTGACTGTCAGATATAATGTTAGTGAACAATCTCCCTAGACTACTGAGGTAATGGAATAAAAAAGTAAAACTAGATCATAAATATAATGACTGGCTGGTGTTTCCATATCAATAGAGCTTAGGTTCATCCAACGCAACAAGGCCTGTTTCTTAATTAGCAAACAGGACTAACATTATGGCAAACACCACATCCTGCCGCAGTCTTCATATAAAACAGAGCATGGCTCAAGAGACAAAGCATGCTGTCCAGCAAAATCATACTTGAATACGAAACCGGGTGTGAAATAAACCTGTGAAATAAACACTAACTCCTTGAGTAGTGTAGCCTGATTAATTATACCAATTCAACATGTGTAAATGCTGTTTCTTAAACAATGTCTACAATTAACTTTTTAAACTCTTAAAGTCATCATTTATAACATGATCACTGTAAAACCTTGTAAAGTTAAACCACAATAATGGTGCCTTTTTCTGTATTATCTCCCCCATCACAGCAGTTTTAATTGCACTGATATCTCTGTGATGTTTATTGAAAGGATTTTGATGAAATTTGACTTTAGATTTGACACTTGTTCTGTTTGTGCTGTTTTGTTTTTACACAACTTGTGTGACCCTCTCACATAACTAGCCACTTCAGTTTTAATGGATTAAATGGTAGTAGGAAAGAGAACAGCTTATTTTCTACCCACCAATGTACTGTCTGTTGCAGACTGTGAAGTGAAGTACAGGACCTTAATATACAACTTATAACCCATCAACTTGGGTTGGTAGGGCTCTCATCAATGTCCCACGTGAAATTGTGGGCAGCCATTGTAGGTAAACAAGCTCAGACAAAGTGGCTAGTAAAGAGAGTGGACCATTAGGGTAGCTACACTGTGTCTACACAGAAGACATGGTGTGAGCAGAATGTTAGCTGAGCAGCAGCAGCTGATTCGGTCCTTTGTCTGTGTCTCCGCTGGATGTGTTCAAGCACAGTATTGAAAGTAGGTCCCCTTTTGGTAATCACTGTAGTAACACATATAATAGTGAAGAAAATTGGCTTAGCATAAACTACACTTTGGGTCATGTGTATACGCATGTACATCGCAAGTACAAGTTGGCTTTGTATTGATTAAAATCAGAGCATATCTGTTCTTCCAGACTCATGTGACACGGATGAAAAGCTCAGCTAAGAACAGCTCCTATGTAGACAGGTACCATTACATAGCCAGATATTTTTTTTTTATCAAGAGACAGATATTTTTCTTAGGAGTTGGTGGAGAACAGAACTTAGCTAAAATATTGGACTTACATACAGCAGGTGGACACGAACACAACTACAATGGGATGATAATGTTGCTCTGACTCTCATAGAGGTATAAATAGGCAGTTACTCTGAATTTGTTATGGAGTCTTTCTGCCCCTTAGTGGTCAAAATTGCTTAATGCAGCTTTAGGTTTAGACATTAGACTAGCCTACATGTTGGCTAGAGAAAGTTCTATTAATCAGGCCAGTCTACCTCAGGCTAGCTTCAAGTAAGTATGTGTCACCCCACACCCTCCACAGTAACACAAACCAGTCCTCATGCCCTGCATCCTTTAGTCCTGACACAGCAAATTAAAACATAGACAAAAACACATTCACCCATACAAACAACAACATGGGCTGGACATGGAGCCCTAGCATGCTGGCAAATCATCAGGAATGGCACCCACTCTTTAAATTTTAAAGGAGAATCCAGTCTGACCTGCATCCAGCCTTATGCAGAAACATAACCATCGAACTCACGCAGTGGTTGGGATTGGGATGGAGAAGTTTTAGTCTTGATCTAAGGATCAGGAACTGTTTGCTGGGAGAGCCAGGCTCCCCAGAGAAAAAGTAGAGGACATCACCTGTTGTGGACCACCTTTTTAGGGCTCTATTTTCATGGTGCAACAACAACCACAGCTGCTTTATACTGTATTAAAACTGTCTCCTTCAGTTCACTAAACCCCTGCAGCCATTTCAACGCAGCAAGACAGATATATTGATATCTGCGTACTCTGAATTGAGAAGTGTTGTGCCAGAGTGCATTGCCATTCCGCATGGCCATTCACTGTGTTTATCATAAATATATTACATGCAAACACCAGGCTGCTACAGAATATCAACACACCTCTACACATCATAGTGGTTGGTTATAACTGTGTTCTCACCATTCTGATAGCAATATACAATAATACATCCTGCAGTACAATATTGTCCTAATAATGCATCAGAGGATGTAGTAACACTGTTTGTTCCAATACTGCCTTTGTACAGACAAAGGGTTTGTAAGTCATCAACAAAAGCTGGGACACCTGTAAGTATCGTTTGCATTAACTTTCAAGGCTTCATTTACTTTCATTGCTGCAGGAAAGCTGTAAATTAACCAATTTCTTAATCCCTGAAAAAGGACTGTTTTCTACAAAATTTACATGATTTGTCATTTATTTGGTGACCTAAACTTTTTTTTATTTTTTTATTTTACCTCTTTTCACTGGACTTGAACTGCTTAAATTTCAACAGAAACTGGAAAAATGGGGGTGTTCTAAAACTTTTGACCAACAGTGCAGTGTACACATACACACAGACACACACACACACACACAAACACAAACACACACACACACACACACACACACACACACACACACACACACACACACACACACACACACACAAACACACACACACACACACACACACACACATACACACACAAGCACAAACACAATACACTCAGCCAGATTTGACTGGCCGAGAGTGTATTTATTAATCACCACCCCTCCGGTCTATTTACCACCTCACCCAGCCTTTTTGCACTTTGTGCTTCTGCACAAACATGAACCAAAATCACAGGTGCACTTAGAGATACCCACACAGTCAATGTGCCCAACATCTACAACTTTGCGCGCCTGATGCATTTGTGTGATCAAAATTGGGCCCTTAGAGTTATTGCAAGACCAAAGAGGATGAAGGCAATGCCAGTTGTGACAACATACAGTAAATATAAAAATAATCCACCCTCAAATTCTTTAAACATTGCATATCAGTGAATATTTTTACTACACTTTCTGGTGTATTCACTCTCCCTCTTACCTGAGTAAGTCATTTTCTCATTTCCAACAAATAAAATCAACAGCCCCTCAGAGGGGGCATAAGCAGCTTACAGCAGTGGGTTTCAAATGCAGAGAGACTGCTAGCATTAACAAAACTGCTTTTTTTTTGTCAAGAAAATGTTAGTCCCCCCACTCCTTCAAAAAAACCTCTTTTTAGGCCATGTGACACATTAGTTCCCTCTTCATACATTCATACATTTCTCCAAGGGTCATTGTTGAATGCAACCACTCACAACAGTGAAATAAATGTACAGTATATAACATATATAACAAACTTGACAGCATTCAAATTTGTTGTATTAATGAAATGCTGCATTTACAGTTGTTTGGGAAATATTGAAAATGATAAATTACAAAAAATAAATACTTTGATAAAATAATAGAATGCAAAAATATTGACTGCTATGATGATGTGCCAACTTTTGTAGCTCACTCATGAAACAGAAATGATCATTTAATGTGTTAATAATTTAATCCAAGACAGACAGGGTAACATTAACTAATTTAATTTTTTTAAATTTTATGTAGGAAGGAAAAACTTAAGTTGACTTCTAGTAGTATCAGACACGAAAACGATTCCTCATCAAAACAGGCACAAAACCAGGTCAAGTCCCATACATGCACTGTATGTGAGAGATGTTTATTGTGACTATTGCTCTCCTTTAAACCAATTGTTGATAAAAATATTTTTACCACTGCCAACGCTGCACATGTTGATGGCTCTAGGTGAGATTGAAGTCAAGCCCTTACGTAAAAGTGCTTTGCTAACTCCTAATGTCAGGATATTTAATTAAATGTTTTAGCAGGCTCCTCCACGGGTATCGAGAGAGCAACACACTCAGTCACATACTGAAGAAAAATTTTTAAACAAATGCCAGAAAGGTGGAAACAGGGGGAATTATCTTCCTGCTTTGGTAGCTGGACATTAATTTGATCCAAAAATACAATTGTAAGACTTGATACTACTTGATACTACTTGAATGACTTGATCAGTGCTCTGTGCTGTGCAATGCCGAGGTGTCTATTCCTTTTCAGTGAAACATAAAGCAGCGGAAGGAGAAGACCCAGTGGATAGGTAGTCTGTGACAGATAACAGTACTGATGTCTCTACATGAGCTGCAGTAGTTGTCTGGTGTTTAATGAGGCTGGCAAATCCCAGACTTGACAGTGAGAGAGGTGTCCTCCACCAACCAGAGGAAGGATAGAGAACTTTTCCTTTTTGGAGGATTATAAAGGAAAAGAGATCCAACTCTTATGTCTTCAAACAGATTAGAATAATATGCATGTGATTAATGGCCTTCCAGAGCCACAGAGCCGTGATAACTGACCTTCCTGTCTTTGATCGGTGAAGTGTACATGACAGAGCTCCAGCTGCTGCAGAGCCACTTTTCTGCCTGTCAGAGGAGAAACTGGCACGGACTCTGTGCATGTCTAAGAAGCACACACTCACACACACTGTCTCTGAAAGAACACAACAAACATGCCAAAATCAAAGTCAGTGTAGCAGGACTAGCAATATTGTCATTTTTATGCCACACATTCTTCTTCCTTGTTAAAACCTGGCACCTACATTCCCCCAATGCAACCCAACTCTTTCATCAGTTTGTTTTTGTGTTAGTAGTGGTGAATATGGCCTCTAGATGCTAGCCTCAAGTAGAAATGAGGAGCAGGCTACAGAGGCCTGGTAAGCTCAAGTGTTTCTAGCTCCACACTCCCAGATGTTTTCGTTTTCAAACATGTAGTCTTCAATCCAACTGGACACTGACTCAAGTGACATCACTTGAGGTAATCTGTTAGCACAGCCTCAAAGGCTTTTTTCACATATGCAGTAGTACTCCCCAAGACCTGTAAATAGATTTCGATGTGTCAAATTGTCTGTTCTCACCTTTAAGTTTAGAAACTAGAGCTCTCGACTTACATATTGGTCATTGGTTGAGAACATCTTGCCGAAGGATTGCAGTTGAAAATTAATTAATTTTTGATTGATTGGACATTGATTAATGTCCATTGTTCTTATAAATAAAGAAAATGAAATGAAAAAAACTTCAATGACTTAATTTATTTGATGATCAATTATTGTTATTATTATTATTATCAATAATAATAAAACTCTTTTCAAAACAAAGTTAAAAAGGGTTTTTTATGGTTTTCAACAAGATTACAACATTAAGAATTAGAATTTAGACAGTAAAATTAAACATTTAATATAAAATAAAACAAAATAAAATTGTGTAAAATACCCCAAATGTAAGATAAAAACAATAGAAACAACAGCAGCCAAAAAAAAAAAAAAAAAAAGAACAAGACTGGAAATGAAAACAATTATTTAGTTAAGGAAAAAACTTTTTAAAAAATTAAAGAAGTACAATAAAGGATGTCACCGATTCTACTGATTCTACAAGCCTCAGATCTTCTGTCAGGGAGTTCCAAGGCTGGGGGCCTTATCTCCTTTAGTCCTGAGAGCCAGGAGTTAGGAACAACCACAGGGGTCCTGAAGATCTGAGGCTGCGCTCTGGTTTGTAGGGGAGCAATAACTCAGCCAGATAACTGGGAGTTAACCCTGTTCTGTGTATATATATATATATATATATATATATAAATATATATATATATATATATATATATATATAAATATATCTGAACACACAAAACAAGAGGAAGCCAGGGATGGAGCCTTAGGGAACACCACAGGTCAGCAGGGATGCCAAAGAGGAGGCATCACCATCCACAACCGGAAAAGGTCTGTTTGCTAAGTAGGATTTGAAGCAGTCTAGCACAGTATTCCTGATGGCAACCCATGTTTCAAGGCAGTCCATTAAAATAGAATGATCAACTTTGTCAAACCTGAGCTGAGATTGAGAAGAATTAAAATAGAACAGTCTCCTGTATCAGCTGAAGGTAAAAGATCATTAGTATTTCTTATGAGGCATCGATGATCTTCTGATTTTTCATAAAAGAAGTCAATTTTAAATAACCTTCTCTAAAACTTCCAATAAAAATTGTGTAAAATACCCCAAATGTAAGATAAAAACAATAGAAACAACAGCAGCCAAAAAAAAAAAAAAAAAAGAACAAGACTGGAAATGAAAACAATTATTTAGTTAAGGAAAAAACTTTTTAAAAAATTAAAGAAGTACAATAAAGGATGTCACCGATTCTACTGATTCTACAAGCCTCAGATCTTCTGTCAGGGAGTTCCAAGGCTGGGGGCCTTATCTCCTTTAGTCCTGAGAGCCAGGAGTTAGGAACAACCACAGGGGTCCTGAAGATCTGAGGCTGCGCTCTGGTTTGTAGGGGAGCAATAACTCAGCCAGATAACTGGGAGTTAACCCTGTTCTGTGTATATATATATATATATATATATATATAAATATATATATATATATATATATATATATATATATAAATATATACGAACACACAAAACAAGAGGAAGCCAGGGATGGAGCCTTGGGGAACACCACAGGTCAGCAGGGATGCCAAAGAGGAGGCATCACCATCCACAACCGGAAAAGGTCTGTTTGCTAAGTAGGATTTGAAGCAGTCTAGCACAGTATTCCTGATGGCAACCCATGTTTCAAGGCAATCCATTAAAATAGAATGATCAACTTTGTCAAACCTGAGCTGAGATTGAGAAGAATTAAAATAGAACAGTCTCCTGTATCAGCTGAAGGTAAAAGATCATTAGTATTTCTTATGAGGCATCGATGATCTTCTGATTTTTCATAAAAGAAGTCAATTTTAAATAACCTTCTCTAAAACTTCCAATAAAAATTGTATTTTGGAGATGGGTCTAAAATTACTAAAATCAAGAGTGTCAAGGCTCGTTTTTTGCGTTGGGTGCACTATTGCATGCTTAAGACAGGAGGGAACACAGCCAGAAGACATAAAGCTATTTAGAATGGGTAAATTGTGGGACAAACACTGTTAAAAACCTCCTTAAGAAATCTGACAGGCATAACATCTAGAGGACTCGACAAAGGCTTCAGTTTCGCAAATGTGTCCTTTTTTGCACAATGAGAGAGCCTCAAAATGACCGAGCATGGCATCAAGCTCATATTATGTACAGAGGTGTCACAGGTGACATGACCAACCTGGAGTCCCCCGCTGTGCCCACCATTGAGGTCACCACGACATTTTTTTTGAGGTGTATATAATAAATGTTGTGAAATAATTGCCTAAAAATAACTCTACTTTGGTTTCATATTGTACAATGCCAAGATGACGGACTTTCTCATCTGATCACCATTGCTTGTGTGTGGGTGGGTG
The DNA here is from genome assembly GCF_016859285.1 of Xiphias gladius. Lineage (NCBI taxonomy): Eukaryota > Metazoa > Chordata > Actinopteri > Istiophoriformes > Xiphiidae > Xiphias > Xiphias gladius. The sequence goes on along the minus strand of NC_053400.1, from coordinate 2,545,141 downwards.
GAGTGAATGATCTTGTTATTGATACAAAATCTTTACTCAGTGCGGTGGTTCTTTGATTTTGTCAACAAACCAAAGAGGCAGCTGAATCCGCCGAACGGTGATACAGATAACTAGAGAATTTTACTTGTAGAGTGCTTATAGTTCAGTGCCATTCATCCCCAGACATCAACTGACGACAAGCTCCTATGTGGTGCGCTACATTAAAAAGTCGCCGTCCACCATGATGCTGGCTAGTGAATTTCATTGAGTGAATTAAGTAGGTAGCTAGCTAACAAGAATTCCATCAATCCAATGTCAGACTGATAAACTTTCAATGAAAGTTGAAATGCCTTTTATTCGATTCAGTTTGTGAAAAGGTTTGAAATACATGTTAAAATCATGTACCCCTATATATTTTTATTTTCATTGCAAGATGATATTAACAGAGGCTGGTAACATGGTATGAATTGACCCTGTGTTTACTTTCTTCACTGACACAGACAAAAATGAAAGGAAGGCATCAATCGAAGCTCAGCTTTGGGAAGGGAAGAGATACGGGACAAAATAAGGAGACTGAGAAAAAAAAAGACAGAAGGTGATGGAGATGAGAGAGGAAGAGCAGCACGTACTGCCCATTGTGCCCAGGATAGGAATAGCATTATGTCCTTGTACAGTTCAACACAAACATGGACCTGATCACATTCAAAATATAGGCGTAATTACCACAGAGATATGTGTCATTGCAGTGGAACCTTTAGCCTCAATTGAACAATACAAACCTAACAGTATTGGCCCTTCGCTAAATCCCGCCCCTCAAATGCTGGTCAGTCATAGAGTAGAATTGGCCAGCTCTGACCAGGGTTCAACGGCTGTGCTCCGTACACTCTCACACAATCACTTTGGATTTTCATCATTTTCAGGCTGGTTTTGTGGATTTCAAGTTAGTCATGGTTAAATGTTGTGTGTGGGGCACTTGTAACAGAGAGACCAATCAGAGTAAGTGCAGTAGTAAAATCCCAAGAAATATACTCTCTGTGCCAAGGTATATTAAGAATATACTCTGTGTGTTACAGTATCGACCAGAATGTATTGGACATTGATTTTAACTTTTAACATTGATTTTAATGATAATCAGACTCAATAATTGGGCTTGCAGTGAGTAATAGAAGTATTGTGATTAATATGAATTAAGAAAATGATTGCTATAATACACAGTTTGGAAATATTACATTTTTTTAAAAATGTGGCCTAAGACACCTCGGAGATAATGGTGTCAGGAGGGGCCCAGACTTACCCAGGCAGGCAGGCAGTTAGGGATTTTCCAAAGAGACTGACATCATTATTTCCAGGTGGATATGGACGATGTAACCAAATATGGAAAGTGTTAATTTTTTGGAAAAATAGGTGGAGAACCCACCAGCAAGGAGGAGCGAATTTGAGGTATAAAAGATGATATCTAACTATACTTTCTTCAGTTGGTTTCCAGAGCCAACTCGGGTTTATCTCTTGTGAAAGAATAAACTCTATTGCATTGAACTCTGATCATCTCCAGTGAGCTTTTTTGAACTTTTTGAGACTACAGTAAGTCATCAACTTCACAGAAGTTAAGTGTTGGAAGAGAGGTCCAGAGATACTCTGGCCCTGATCTGGGCGTCTTTTTCTCCAATATAAGTCTGATCAGATGGACACAAAAACCTGTGGAGCTAACATTAGTAGCGTAAAGCATATCAATCGTTAGCTAGCGCTACTATGCTATGCTACCTACTGAAGGCATACTGAATGTATACATGTATTACTGCACTGCTGCATTACTGACTGGGGACTCTGTTACTGGTTACAGTGGGAATTGCCTTAATAGGAGATAAACAATGACATCATATTTAAAGACAGTTTGTTATGTTTGTGGTGAGCATTTTTGCCCCAAATCTACTTTGGTGCTAGCTGTCTGAACTGAAGAAGGCATCATGCAGCCAGAAGGAATCAAAGTTCTCTAAATATCCGCAGTGGTTAAAGTTGGATCAGTTACACAGGCACGAGTCCAGTGCATAAAAGCAGCTGAAAGAGCCACATTTGCAGAGATATGGTACAGGACCAAAAAAAAAAACAACGTTGCATTTGAGTGCTAATTGCTCCTTTAATAGCTCAGTTCCCTGCTGAGCTGAAACATCATTGATGCCAGCATGGACAACAACAGTACTCAGGGAGGGATACTTTTTGATGACAGCAGGTATTTTCAGGACGATGTTGGCCAGGTGAGCTCCTGGGAAGAACTTGACAGCGTGCGAGGAGGTGAAGTAGCAGTGATGTGCCACCTTGCTTGTTGTTGCAGAGGCCAGCCAAGTGTCGGTTTGGAGCTAGGGTGGCCTGGATTTCCATCTACAAGAGGGGGGACGCAATTTGATGTGGTGAGCGGCTCAGGGAAGGTTTCATTGTGAGCCATACAGTGGCTCATTTTCCCTCTGTCCAGGTGACAACCGACTGGCAGGTAGAAGGCATCAATAAAGTTGATTTATCAGATGTAGTACAGCTTTGAGTCATTTAACCCTAGTAAAAAATTTCATCAGGGCTTATAGTCATTACGAACAATCCTGTTCTTAGCAGAAATCTTAAGTGATAACAGACAGCAAGTAGCAGAAGCAGCTAGCAGCCGCATGTGGTAGAAAAAACATGGATGGATTAGGAGCTGACAGCTTAAATGGACCACCCCGCAGAATGTAGCAAACCTGATTGGTCTTTGTACCTGTCAGCTGACTATCAGCTAGTGTGGCACTCTGTATGACTCATACATTCTGCTTCAAGTAATGCAAAGCTTCGTTTGTGGTTTGTAGTCTCTTGATTTATTTTTTCCCTTGACAGCTTAAGTGCTGTAAGGCGTTTGCTGGACTTCAATGGCCAGGTCATACATAAAATAGGGCACACTAACTCTTATGAATACAGACACACTCACATACCTAATTTTACCTGTCCTTTTGTCCCACGGTGGCTTTAGTTTCTTTTGTGAAATCTCCTTCCCTCTTTGGCTGCCAAGGTTTCACAACAAAGTGAATCTAAAACACATTAATGTGGTTTTTTGAGCATATACAACATGGTCACAAAGCCAACAGACTATTCTGACCGTAATTAATGTCATCAGCTTCACATCAGTCTGAATACTTGCAGAGCAGTTCAAAAATTTTATGACCACCAAAATACCAAAAAGCACCAATAAAATCGGCAACTGAATATTTCATGGTCAACAAATACTCCACAAGGCTGGGGACTGTATATAACCAGAAGACAGAAGTCTCAGGAAGACATTTATCATAACTTGGATCTTATTTTTGTAACTTTGGCCATCATTCCTTTTGGTATTAGTAAGATTGTACTCACAAGTTTGCTTAAATCTGGAAAAATGGCAACAACTCTGATGAAAAGTAAGAAAAACTACAGAAGCAGTCAATCAGACAAACTCACAGGGCCATTGTTTCCAATGGAGAGAGAAGCAATGATCTCTTTTTATGCCAAATATGTTGGCATGTAACAAGTTACAAGCAGAAGCATTCTGACATAGACAGGAAGTTATGATTGATGGTTGATGAATTTCACAATAGAGTATATATGACTAGACATATATGGCAGGCCCATATACTGGTTGATAGTAGCGTATTTAAAATATACTGGTGTTGGTGTATATATCACCCAATTAGTAACAAGAAATGTCTGGACAGAAATGCCAATTATATACAGTATCTAAGCAAATTTATAAACACAATACTCTTATCCTCTTATCTACTCAGTGTACTAGTCAGTATATATCTTGATCCAAATTCTTACTAAAAAAAAGAAAAAAATTAGCGATCATATCTGAGTTTTTAAATTTTCAAATATGGATATCGTTATAATGCCCAAAAATTCAGTAGAGGTTGGGCTATTTTAGAGAAAAATGGAGAAGTTAATTGTAAAACCATTATGAAAACTGTCTGTTGTAAAAATCCAACACAATTTACAGACCACCTTTTAGTTTTAATTTTGAACTGCCGTACTTACCGTAGTTGTACACAGTTTTCCTGTGCAATGAGGAATCATTACCAACACTTTTGATGTGTTCACTCTAGGTTTTACTTCCATATAAAGTGGTTTAGATAATCTAAACAAAGTGTTGGTTTGTTTACAATCTTTGTGAACGTCTGACCGTATGTGTTTCTTGCCTCATCTGACTTCTTTCTAGGGACGTCGTCGATTTTCCATGTATCAACAAATACCTGGATGAATAAAAATTTGCCATTATTTATAGAAATGATTGAAAAAACTAAAAAAATAAGATCCAGGTTTGATAAACCAGACTTACAATACAAAGGGAAATAATATTGACAGTGATACTGAATTGATATTGAAGGCTCTGCCTCCCATTCTACTTTTGGAGACTCTAGGAACCACAAGTAAGCCTGCGTTCTGGGAGAGCAGTGCTCTACTGGGGTAACAGTGTACTATGAGTTCTTTAAGATATAATATCACATCATATAGTTGTAGTTTTGGACTTTTGGATGGGTCCAAAGTGTAGACTAAATACATTGGCCTAGAGTTTATGGGCCATGACCATGCCCAAGTTTTGCAAGCAACGGTGGATTGAGAATGTCAAGGTGTCAAAAAGAGGATTGCTTCTCTGGCCGTCATTTGAGGAGGTGAAGAACCCTAACCCGAAGATCCTTTCACATTCACAGTGAAAAGGGGGATATTTAACAGCATTGCGAGAGAAATCAAGCCCTTCCTCACCATGTATCAAGCAGACCAACCCATGCTGCCCTTCCTCTCTGAGGACATGCACAAACTGATTAAAAGTAAGGAAAAAAAATATTGATTGTGTAATTGCTAATCTTTACCAGTATGGCTGGTATTGTTTTCACCTTGTGAGTCTTTGTGGTGGTGTGTGTGTGTGTGTGTGTCTGTGTGTGTGTGTGTGTGTGTGTGTGTGTGTGTGTGTGTGTGTGTGTGTGTGTGTGTGTGTGTGTGTGTGTGTGTGTGTTTGTGTGTGCGTGTGTGTGTGTGTGTGCGTGTGTGTGATAATTGCAAAATGTGGTCCTGGAGAAACTTACTGTAGTGGTAACTACCAGAGAGGCAATTTTTAGTACTTTGGTACATGTTTATATGTTTGTCTGTCTGTCTGTCTGTCACTGTGATAGCGTCACAATGCAAGATACAGTCATAAAACTTTATAGGTTGGTTTGGATCAAAATGAAGGCTGAGTTCAAAGATGGGTTTGATCTAAGCAAGGGCCTGGATGTAGGGGGATTGGAAGTACGGAAGGGGCCACTGGCCCCTCACCTTTACACCCCTGGTCCGCATTTGTTTCACAGATCACTGTATCCTAGTTTGAATCATTCCCGTCCACTGTAAGACATTAGGTAAAACTACAGACCATCTTGTCATGGGATTACACCAACCGCCACACTTGCCAATAATGTAGTAAGGACTACTGAGTACTTATGGGTCGGAAAATAAACATGTTGACACGATTCCCATGTCAAGGTGGTGTCTAGTTGGTTTTATACACTGCAGTCTATTATAAACACACACAAATACATAAAGTTTGGCTTTTTTCACTGGTTTTCCATTTTACAACTCCTAATCCAGAGTAAAATGTTATAGGTTAATTACACATCATAAAGCTGTCATAACAGGCTTCATAAACAGTCACAAGCAATTTAACAGAATTGTTGTCCACCATATATTTAGTTTCAGTTATTTATACATAATTTCTGGAAGAGCAATTGGTAGCATTTTGTATTTTGTCTTAATAGATACAATACAACAATAAACACTGGGAAAAATTATCCCACCTTAACAATGTTTATGTCACTTAAAGTTTCTCATTTTTCCCCTCCACCAGGAATACGTGACACTCATTATAGTGTAGGATAAAGTAGTAGTGTAGTATCTTAGATAAGGCATTATGTTTTTATTTTTAAATAACTAAAATGAAATCAATGATTATTTAATGCACATAATAGAATCAGCATACGCAACTGTAGTTTCTATCACCTAAACTATGAATGTGTAATATTCACTCATTTGGAGTATTTCACTCAAATAAAAGAGATACAATTAACCTATGGTTTGTAAATTTGCAAATTTAAGAGTGACCAAACCAAAACATAAAATCACTTCATGTTGATTGTTTGCAGGGTTCATGGGACGCTTTCTGAAGGAAAAGCACCTGCAAGAGGCCACATCTAATTGGAGCTCCTCCAAGTCCCTTTTCAGGATAGCAGTTTGCACAAGGCCAGTTCTCAGATATATATTGGATTTGCAGTAAAACCCACCCTGAACAAACTCAGGTCTTTCAAAAACATTTCAGAGAGGCAGAGACCATAGTTTAAGATGGACTAAAAGATACTCTTGATCACAATCCTTGAGAAGTTGGTGAAAATGGCTCCACCTCATCACGCATTAGTAAGAAGCATGCAGTGCCTCGACCCGAAATGCATGGCTGAATCCAAGGAGCTTTGCCTAAGTCAAACGAAAAGAATGTTGCACATACTTGATGAAGCTAAAAACATAGATGAGCAATGCGTGATGATATCCTCAGAGACTCTGGGGAGTTCTGTGATTTGGCTGCTTTTCAGGCTAAATTCAGCGAATTCGACCCCAAAAGTGGACATCCAGCTGTATATGACAATGGGGACAAAACTATCATTTTCCAGAGTGTGGGATGTGGTAAAGATTGTATTTGTTTTGTCTCATGGACAGGCAATTGGGGAGAGAGGATTTTTACATTAACAAAGGATTGACTGTGGAGAATCAGAAGGTAGAGGTCTCTGGTGGCTCAGAGGCTCATTGTTGACGATGTCAGGTCTGGTGGGGGCATAACCAAGGTAGAGATCACAAAAGAGCTGCTTCTTTTGGCTGAAGGAGCCAGGCAGAAGTACAATGGCTACATGGATGATTAGAAGAGAAAGAAAGAACAGCAAGCTTGTTGACTTGAAATGAAAAAAAAAAAACTGTGTGGATTGTTTTTTAGGGACTCAGATAGGGAAGGTTATCTTCTGTTAAAGCTCAGTTAGGGTTTTGATAAATAGGACAAATAAATATTTATTTTGTTTCAAACAACATAGTTTGTCATTAATTTTAGTTAAGATATACTGTGGTAAATTTTGACATGGATTTTTTTCTTATTTCTCATGTATACATAGATGTATGGTCTTTAAAATTTGCCTCAAAGGCATGGAAAAGTCATGGAAATTTATTGGTAAATGGGTATGAATCCTGGATTAAAATCCCTGCTATATTTAAAGATTTACTTTCTTTTTGAGAGTGAGATGTCTATGTGCTAAGTGCAAAATCTGATTTTGCTCAAGATTTGGACATCAGGGAGCACTTTTCATCCACAGCAGTGTCATGGCTCTTGGCAACGTCAACTACATTCTTGGTCCACCATTTTGGACCAGACTGAACTGTCTCAGCAAATTTTTGATGGAATGTCATGCAATTTTGTACAAACATTTATGTTCCCAACAGGATAAATTGCAGTAATGCTGCTGATCCTCTGAATTTTCATTTAGAACTATCACCAGGTCAAAGTTTCAACTCGTGTGGTATTTAACTGACTTTCCCATCAGTCTCAGCTATACTTTGTTATTGTTAATTAGAAAATTTCAGCATGGTAACACATTTTTTAATTCATTGTTTAAATTCTTTTTTTTAATAGTATAGTACTTAACAATGCAGATGGCACAAATAATGATTTCATTAATGAAATATGTGATTTTCCTTCAGGCTGCTTTTTATGGTGTTTGAAAATCTTTCAAATTACTTCTGATTGGCCGCTGATGAAGGCATAAACCGAAATGTTGGGCTTTGATTCAACATTGTATTGTTTGAATAAAGAAGAAAAGAGCAAGTCTGTGTGCAGTCCTCCTCATTCAAATTAGCATGATAATACACTAAAGTTAGATGGTAAACATCGTACATGCTAAACATCAGCATGTTAACGCAGTCATTGAGGATGAGCATGTTAGCATGCTGATCTTAATAATTACCTCAAAGCGACACTGTGCCTAAGTTCAGCCTTGCTGAGCTGCTAGTGTGGCTGTAGGCTTAGTTTTAAATAATAAGAGTGATTTTTTGTAGCAACAATTTACAAATGTTCCCTTAATGGCTCACAAGCAATTTATTAGTCTTTGTCTGTCATGTGTCTTTATTATCCTTGACGTCACTGAGGCCCCATTTTGGAGGTATTGTTACAGTGAGTGACGGCCCCATTTTGGAGGTATTGTTACAGTGAGTAGTACATTACTTTTATACACTTTGGTAGGCGTGCAAGCACCATACCTGGAGAAGCAGAAGTAAAGTGAGAGGACACCATACCTAGACGAACTCAGCAAGGATACCAGGGACTGTTATTTGGATAAAATGTAATCTGTTATCAACATTGATCCATATGACAAGTGACAGCTGACTCTGCTTTGCTGCCTCCAAACTCGTACTTGGATATTACCAGCTATCTTGTTTATGGTATAAGTGCTTATACCTATGTATAGTTCTGAAACTATAATCGCTTGAAGCCCACATACATTTTGCCAATGACTGGGTGCAGGATTTGTTTACATTTTAACTGAAGATTGCAACAACACAGTCCTAACAACAAAGGTGAACTGGCTGCAATCAAGAAAAACTTGTGCTTAGCATAGCAGCCTTCACGTGCATTAAACTTTGCTAACATGAAGAGCTTTAGGGACGTGGAATGTGACCGCTCTCGGGGAGAAAGAGCCAGGGACGGTGTGGGAGGTGGAGCAGTACCAACTTGATATGGTTGGGCTCACCTCCACGCACAGCTCTGGCTCTGGATCCAAACTCCTGGAGAGAGGCTGCACTCAATCTTTTTACAGAGTTGCCCAGGTTGAGAGGCACTGGGCGGGTGGCTGCTGTGTTGGAGTTCTCCCTGGAGAGGGTCGCCTCTCCAGGGAGAACTCCGACTGTTGTTTGTGCTTATGCACCTAACAGCAGTTCGGAGTATCCAGCCTTCTTGTGGATGGGGTCTTTTTTCAGGGTAGTGACAGAAAGAATGAGATCGCGGATACAAGCAGCTTAGAGATAGGGTAATGAGGTCTGACATCCGCGGGAAGCTCGGAGTAGAGCCGCTGCTCCTTCACCTCAAAATGAGCCAGCTCAGGTAGTTTGGGCATGTGATAAGGATGCCTCCTGGATGCCTTCCATTGGAGGTCTTCCAGGTACATCCAGCTGGTAGGAGACCCCAGTAAACCCAGAACACGCTGGAGAGATTATATATCTCATCTGGCCTGTGAATGCTTCGGGAATCCCGAGGAGGAGCTGGAAAATGTTGCTTGGGAGAGGGACGTCTTGGCTACCTTGCTTAACCTATTGCCACTGCGACCTGACTTAGGATAGGCGGCAGAGAATGGATGGATGGATGGATGGATTCATATTTTGTTCCAAAAGAGTTTAATTGTGTGTTATTTTACTTTTAAAAGATGGTTAAGTGAAATAATCACAATATACTGTAACATTTTGTGTGATATGAAGTAATACGGTTGCTCACAATGAGCAGGCAACCATACCAGAGTTTACATGCATTTCGGTGTATTGGAATTGTGGGTAAAGCTAATGCTTATGCACTGTAAAAATGCAAAAGGCCAGATATAACAAAAAGGGAAAAGTGACAATTTATTCCAGAAGTGTTCTATTATACTTATTGTGAGGGTTGTTCATGTTAATTCTAATATGACACACTAAAACTGAAAAAAATGACTACATGATAGCTATTCTGCACACTGCAAGCTGTTTGTATATTTTATTTGTTTGTTTTTTTTGTCTGTGTTTTGTTTTTGTTGAGTGACAATTTCTATTGTCAATGTCAAGCTGCTCTGTCCATCATCTGGATCGTTGTCGCTGCTTGTGGATGCCTTCCTCAACTTTAAAGGAACATACAAACCAAAGAAACCCTAGACTGTTTGAAACTAATAACCTTATGGGAACTTAGAGCAATGCTCAAATAGGAAAAAAGATTATTAAGAATTGATGAATGAAACATTTTAGTCACATGATGATACATTTAATTTTTTTTGTATGGGCAATTCATCTGGTACTAAGAGTTGAAAATACGCAAATAGATATAATACATATAATATAATCAAGCAGGTACTGGTCAAAAGTTAAAGTTGATGTTCACATCAAAAATCAGAATGGGGAAAATTGGAAAAATCTGAAAAATTTGAGAGATGGGAAAAAATGCGACTGCGACTTTCTGAAACTTCTGATCTTCTGGGATTTTCACAAAGAACAGTCAAGAGTTTACACAGTATAGTGCAAAAAAAACAAAAATTTCAAGTGAACAGCAGAACAGCAGTTCTGCAGATGGAAATGCCTTGTTGATGAGAGAGGTCAGAGGAGAATGGCCAGACTGGTTGGAGCTGAAAGCAAGGCTACGCTAACACAGAAGACCACATCGGGTTCCACTCCTCTCAGCCAAGAACAGAAATATGAGGCTGCACTGGGCACAGGCTCACCTGAACTGGACAGTTGGATACTGAAAAAACGCAGCCTGGTCTGATGAATTTTAATATCTTTTGCGGCACGCAGATGGTCAAGTCAGATTTTGGCGTCAACAACATGAATCCATGGACCCAACCTGCCTTGTGTCAGCAGTTTAGGCTGGTGGTGGTGGTGGAATGGTGTGGAGAATGTTTTCTTGGCACACATTAATGCCAGTCAATCACAGTTTGAATGCCACAGCCTACTTGAGTCTTGTTGGTGACCATGTGCATCCCTTTTTAGCCACAATTTACCATCTTCCAATGGTTACTTCGAGCATGATAATGTCATGTCATTAAGCAAAAGTTGTCTCAAGCTGGTTTCATGAACATGACAGTGACTTCAGTGTTCTTCAGCAGCCTCCCTAGTCACCAGATCTAAATCCAATAGAACACCTTCGGCAACCCTGTCTCCTAAAAATTACATTTCTATACAAATAAACTGCAACAGCAAAGATGTTTTGTATGAAACGTATTTGCATCTGGATTACGTTTTTCCATTAACATCATGAGGATATGTTTTAAGTTTATGTATCTGGCAAGTCGCAAATATGTTAATACTGAACGTATCAGTAAAATGTTCACAGACAACATATTTGTTTTCGGCCAAAATATACAATCTTACAGTAAATTAACCATTTTTAGTGACTACAGCATTATTAAACTTTTTTTATGGTTATGTTTAGATTTCTACAGTACATGGTTAAGGCTAGGGAAAGCTCGTGGTCTGGTTAAATATAGAGCAAAATTCACTGTGACTTTTGACACAAAATGTTTATTTACATTTAACCAAAACCCCAATTTTTCCTTAACCTTAACCGAAGGGCCCTGGTGGCCTAAACCTAACCACAGACAGGACACTGGATGCAAATGATCTCTGTTTTGACAATCATGTGCTTCATACACTCACCATCCACCACAACCACCTCCTGGTGACTCCGCTGCAGTAAATAAATGTAGCTCTTAATTCATTCTAGAGATGAATTGCCTCTGAACCCAATCCAGCCAGCGATAAAGTTTCGTACAAAACTTATTCGCTGTTGCTGTTTAGTTGTATTGAATGTAATTTTCCTAGGAGCCAGGGTTGCTTTTGGGATGTGGTAGAATGGAATATTCACAGCATGAATGTTCAGCTGACAAATCATGGACTAGAATCCCTGAAGCTGTTTTCAGTATTAATATGCCTTTAATAAAGAGTCAAATTTTTTTTCCATGCATTGTTGTATTTTTTGTGAGATCCTGGTTTTACTGCTATTTGTGTATTCTGCTACCGCCAATCACCTTACCAAACCTGGTGAATTCAGTGAACCTAGAAAACCAAGTGAACGTGTAACCAAACCAAACTGCAAGATCTTGGTTCTAAGATATTTTAGAGAACCCCAGATAGTGATACCTTAGATAATAAACCCAGGATCAGCAGCATACAATCCCCACTCAGAGAGAGGTTAAATGTTACAAATTACACAAGGAATTACACACATGAAGAAGAAGCAGTGAGCAAGTAAGCTGATGAGGTGTAGTTTAGGTGAACCTCAAACTTCCAGCGCAACATCAATAGTGGGTAAAGGTCAATAGTCATTTCTAGCTGTAACCATCAATTAGGGCCTCAGGGGTGTACAACACACGAGGTACCTGTATATCCCTATTATACATCATTAAACACAGGAGAAGTTTACGGTAAGTCAATCTGCCAGTCATGATGACATGAAAAATGTTAGTATGTGGATGCAGTAGCAATGAGGAGAAAAAGAATACAGATTGGCCTGGGTAGGAAAATGGTCCATCCGCTTAAGTAAGGAAACCCCTGGATTTACTCCCAAATGCTGAGGTTTCTATGGCTAATGAGCAGAACTAAAATATGTCACTAACGAGCAAAAAATATCATCACAAAGTAACAGCCTGAAACCCAGAGGGGGACTCAATTTGATGTTGCTGTTTGTCCCTGACTGTGGAGCTTTCAGCGTGCATAGCAAAAGGAGGAGTAGCAGTAATGATGTCTAATGGTTAGACCTCCACATGTAGGTCCCAAAGTGTGTGCCAGACAGACTTCCATCTCTGATTCCTTTGTTTATTTTAAGGCCTATTCACCCTATATGTTACTCTAACCCTCTGCAGCTGGCCTGACTGACTGCCTTTGTTCACAGTAACCCACAACCACCCTCACCCACAACCCTTACCCTGCTTGTCTCCCCTCCTCCTTCTCAGCCTCCACTCCCAAACACATTGCCTGTACTTTTATTTTTCCTGGCAGTGCTCACCTCCTGCAGCTCTGTCATTCGGTCAGAGAAATGCACGATACTGTGGGAGAGAGGCAGAGGAGATACCTCTCCATACAAATCACAACCAGATGCTTTCCTTTCCTTTCCTTCCAAATTTCTTCTTTTCCCCCTTTTTCCCTCTCTTATGTTTTGTTCTTGTCCTCTGCTCTTCTCACCTTTCTCCTAGAAAAGAGTTAGAAAAAAATCAGCTTACAGGCATAAACAGCTTATCCACAAAGCAGAAGTCCTTGTAAAAGTCTTAGTTGATTTAACATTTTAACAGTTGAATGTCAAATGTTCAAAAGTTCCACATCTTTTCAGAATCGCCCCCTTGACATTCTGAATGTACAACGGACAGCTTTCAAAATCACTTTCTAGGTTTTTCTTCTTTCAACAATTCCACACTCTTTTTCCTAGGTCTATTCTTCATTGCTCAGCTCACTCTCTCTCTCTCATTTCCCCCTAAAAACTTAAAGGCCCTTAATATTTGCCCAAGGAAGTAAAGCGAGTAGGGAAAGTATTACTTGGCTCAATATGGTGGGGTGCCATGTCTCCCCCAGCTACAGATAAATCATATCCAGATGGAGATTTAAAAAAAGAAGGAGTCATGGATTAGCTGGAGGTAACTGCCATGTAAATGGATGTTTCCTGTTGTTTTGGGTCAGTTAAAGAGGGTTCTATTTGTGAAGGCTGAGGTGAGCTTTTTTAGTATGGCAAGCAATGACAGCATGTCCCCAAATTACAGGGGTAGGTTAGGCAGCCAAGGTAAAGTACCGTCACCTGTGGATCAGTGGAATTTATGGGGAGTTGTCTTTTCTTTAATACAGAATAATCTGTGGTAAGCACAACCATGGGCAGGAAAATTTTCCATGTAATGGGTGGAACCATCAATTAGTTAATGAGGTGTTATTCAGGGGGCCACAACTCAAACTTCATACGAAAGAGCCAATGGATGTTTCCATTTGAATATTTTGAAATGCAATGTAGCATATGCATCACAGATACAGTATGGCAACTGATACTGATAGATGACTGATACACCTGTGGTGTCCAAATGCAAATCTTTATGTTGGTTTTGCAAGGGAATGGATTTATTAGAGATTTATAGATGTCATATTGGTTTTACACCAACTGGTAGAACAAGAATTACTGTACTGTATTTATTTATTTCCTATTTCCTATTTACAGAACTTTTACAATTTTACAATGCAGTACGATACACATTTAATTAATTTCTTGGATCCTTCAATTATTTCTGATAGAAATATTTTTTTATTGAAAAACATTCTAGGAAATCCAGATTACATCTTATAAAAAGTAAACAAATGGATAAAAGAGATCTTTTATTGTTTTCATAGCCAAAACCTCAAAATGTTTACAACTACTATACATTTTATGGTGACACTGGCATACTGTTTGATTAAAATAAGAGCTTAAAAATGAATTTTAATATCCTCCCACCATGACTTTTAAGTGAAATATCTATGTAAGGGATTGGTTAAATCTGATTTCCTACTCCTGACATCTCTTCACAGATGACCGTTTGCGAAGGGAGGCGTATGTTGTTTGATGTAATATAGGCTTTTGTTTTTTTTTTTTTAAAAAAAATATTTGTTATGTGTTATTTCTTATTGTGGAGTGTGTTGTGTGTAAAAAAGCAGTAATCTAATCTGTGGGTATGACCAAGTATAACCAGCAGTTGATGATTGATTTGAGGGTTGACAACACACAAGCTGTCATGGCAGAAATCCTGATGAGTCCAGCTTGTCTGCTAAAGCAGTGGTTTAATTAAACTGCTGCATGAACCATAGTTGTGCAACCATTTTTTTGAGAATTGTAGGCTAGTAATGTTTCCTTAAAACCAGATAGGTTCCAGTCATTGTTATATATATCATTATATATAATATATTGGGTTTGATTGCATATTTATTTTAGAATTGGTCAATAAAATTAAAAACTTTTAAACAAATTTTTTTTATTCTGTTTTGTTTTTGTTTGTGTTTTTGTTTCTTGTGAAATTCTCTACTGTTGCTATAAATGAGCCAGGCACAAACTAGAGCTTCCTCTATGTTACTATTAATTTCAATAATTTGTACTCACAAAGAATAAGATTAGGTCACCCTGTTTGCCATGAAAACTAGACTTTTAACTATGTCAAAAACAGTGTCATCATGTCATTAAGTGTCATATCAATTGATGCTTGTAGCTCAACACACTGCACACACAGAAGAGAAGAGAAGTAGTCGAGGTGCAGTAATCAGGATGTGCAGATCCAAGGACCCAATGTGATATACTTGCTGCTTTAGATTCTAGGAACAGTTGTGTATCCTGATGTGTCAACACATGTCAACCCATGATAAAGCTCCTCAAGATGCTGCAGGCGTTTTGGGCTTACAGAAAAACAATTCATTCAGGTGGTCCAATGGTGCTCAGGTGGTCATATGCCACTGATGTGTGTTACCCTTAAGGCCTTCGTCCACCTCATGTCGCATAACTCATGCCTGTCCCTGCTGACCCAAACTTCTCAACAGGAAGCTTTTAGAGCAGCTTATGTTTAAAGTAACAATGTCCACTGAACCACTCTTCAATACCAACAGTTAGTTTCACAGACTCTACACTTTTTGTTAGGCTGCTTTTCAGTTATTCAGTTCAGTTATCTTCTTATGTTCCTCATTGTCGTTCTTATGTTCCTTTTTGTTGTTCTTTTGTACCATAGTCTGTTCTTATGGATTGGCATCAGTGCAATTTGCTGTTGTTGGAAAATGTTGGAAAAGAACTGAAGCAATCCTATACACTGCAGTTTGACTGCTAACATGTATGAATGTAGACATACTCATGTAGTAAGACTCAGCTTTCACGTTTTTTCTTTTTAATTCATGATCACTGGCTACTGTATTTAGCACTTGATGAGCATGAAAAGTAGTACCAGTACTTATAAGAAGATACATTTAAAACTTTATACAACTTTTCCTGAAGTTAAATCTGAATGCAGGATGTTTACCTTTGATATAATATTTTCACATTGTGATCATGCTACTTTTATTCATGTAAAGGATGCCATTATTTTCTGCACTACTCATGAGCACACTGACAGTGCCTCACTCAGTGAAGACAGGTAGTTTTGCTGTGCTGCAGTCTTGTATCTTGTTTTATCCTTATAAGACATTTGGATTTTTTCATACTGACCTTGCCTTCTGCAGCTTTCTGCATCCTGTCTTTTTTCACATAGATATTATGTTTCCCTTTATAGATATGCAAGTGCATAAACATTAGTGAATGCTGAATCAACTGGCTCTCTGTCTGTGTCAGTGGTGAGTCACCAAGCCCATTGCCAGACTCGGTTAGGAAACTGACCTGAATTTCAGTATCATGAGATGAGAGCAGAAGTGCAGAAAGGAGGACAACATCTCTGACACATCAGCGGTCATCTCATGTGGCATGTCAGAAATTCATCGAAATGCTGTACTTAGGAGCAGCGGTGCTTTGAGCTGAAAGATAACGTCAGCTAATAAGTGTGGTAGGGGACACTGGGAAACACTTCCCCCTCAATGCTCTTGAACGTGGCCCTTGCTGGTTCACTAGCTCCTCCTTTCCTGTCAGTAAGGGCCAAGGATATTTAAGACACCTGTTACCTTTGTGGCTTCCTCTTGGTCCTGTCATGTGCCATGGTTGTGTGAGGTCCCTGAGAGGTTTGCTATGGTTGAGGGCACTGGGACGCATGAGTAGTTCACCTGTTTAGGGTGCTGTGACTCCACTAGTGCTGAGTATATAGTAGCACCCCTAGACACTCCTTAGCATAGCCTGCCGCCCCATTCAAGTACATTATATGTAACTTGTAATATTTTAATCATATTTTAAAGTAGATTTTGTAATAAAAGAATACTTATAGCTTTATCTGGCATCCACTCTTTTCATTTCAACTACTTGCTGATGTCTCTTTTTCAGCGATATCTTCCAGTTTTGTTTTTTTGTTTTTTTGTTTTTTGGATTCAATAAAATACTTTCATTTTGAATCATGTCTCTGCCCCTTTAGTGAACAAGTCTGTTTCTCTTGTTTAAATGTGGATTTAAGGTCATTAGTATTTGTCAGTACATCACCAAATTTCTACTTATTTCCTGCAGTGTAATTCCCCAGGTGGCATAGTTGGTTCCCTCTCTAATGCACCCACTAACAATAGTTCTCTTCAATCTCATTCCCTCTCTCACACATACTTGCAATGTTAATGCAAACATACTGATATTAAGGAGGTATAATGGTTACCATTTTTACCATCCTATTTGTGTAACTATTAAGCTAATTTTGCTAGTTAGCACTCAACACAAGGCAAAGCTGAGGGTGATGGGAATATCATTAGTTTGGCAGGTATTTTGGTCATAAACCAAAGTACTGAAAAAATTAAAATTTTTGACCTGATGATGGCACTAGATGAGGAGTCAGGATCAGAGTAGTTACTACAATTCATCCTCCAAGGAACACGTATCTGTACCTAATTTCATGGCTGCCAATAGTTCCTTTATATCAGGCTGTCCCAACAAATCTTTAAATACTCTCCAGCTGATCCAGCATGCTGCAGCGTGAGTACTGACAGGAACTAGGAAAAGGGATCACATTTCTCCTGTGGTAGCATCACTGCATTGGCTCCCTGTAAAATCCAGAATAGAATTTAAAATCCTCCTCCTCACCTACAAAGCCCTTAATGGTCAAGCACCATATCTGAAAGAGCACATAGTACCCTATTACCCCAGTAGAACACTGCGCTCCCAGAATGCAGGCTTACTTGTGGTTCCTAGAGTCTGCAAAAGTAGAATTGGAGGCAGAGCCTTCAGTTGTCAGGCTCCTCTACTGTGGAACCATCTTCCAGTTTGGGTCCAGGAGGCAGACACCCTCTCCATATTTAAGATTAGGCTTAAAACCTTCCTTTTTGATAAAGCTTATAGTTAGGGCTGGCTCAGGCTTGTCTTGAACCACCCCCTAGTTATGCTGCTATAGGCCTGGACTGCCGGGTGACTTCCCATGATGCACCAAGCTCCTCTCTCCCCCTCTTCCTCTCCATGCATACGTATTCATATCCAGTCATGCTTGTTACTAACTTGACTTCTTCTCTCTCCCATAGTTCTATTCTTTCTCGTCTCTCTCCTCTCTCCTTCTGTCGCTTTCTGCAGGTATTTCTGCCCCTGGTGCTGCAGAGTCTGGATCTGTGATTGCAAACCAACTACTGTCCCCATGATCCTGCTAAACATGCACTCCTAAAATTATTATTATCATTATTATTATTGCATTTAGTCTAATTTTGGCTATTAGTCTTATTATGATCATTAGTTTTATTATTAGTCTCATTATTATTATACATCTTTATGTGGAACTTGAATTGTGCTATGTTCTCTTTCCTCCCTCAGTACAAAATTTCAGTACAAAACAATGGATGGACTTACTTTTCCATCTCTTAAGACAAGCTACTAACATGGCTAAAAATTTCAATGCTTCTAAATTTGATGAAGAGGAGAAAATGGCTTGCCCGGGAAGTTCATGATTTGGACTTCCGCATTGCCATAATGTGCAAAACAACCATAAATGTAAATATGCAGAAAGACCAAGAGAGAGGGACTTACAATACTCTTACTTTACAACTGACTATATTATATACTATAGCAACTTCATATTTATATTTCGATATTTGTATCTTAATGGGATTTCCATTTATTCAGTGGCTTTCTTTCTTGTTAAAGTTGATATTTACAGAATATACTATATTGTTGTAAATTGTATATTGTAGCACTTTCACATTAACATTTTTATATCTCTGACTGACATGGCATCTAACTGGAGATGCAACTGTAGCAATACAACAGTGAAAGTAAAATTGTCTTGAATTTCTTGTACCTGACTTGGGACTTGAAACACTGACGTCATTTCACATCTGCACGTCCCCATTCCAGCCATTGCTTGTGCTGTATCATCAGCTGTGTATTTGCAAATTGTTTATGCAGTACTCTAGTCTTTTGGAGGTCACCCAACCCTCTCAAAACACAACTCAGACACATAAATACACAACCGTTTCTTTTCAATCACATGTAATTTGATATATTTTCTCTTGCAGACAGTTACGTGTTCAGGTCCCACAGGACCAGTTCCAAATTGTATGAACCGTCAGAATCGTCTCCGAGCTTATCAGTTCCTTTTATCGATGCCAGCATATTTTTCTGACAGTTGCATATTGCAAAGCAGTGACATAAAACTCAAGCGTCTACACTGCTGGTAACTAGAAGGAGACATGGCGGAAATTAAGTAACGGTCCAATGCATGGCTTCATTTCATGAAGGCAGATGAAGACAGTTCTAGTTGTAATGCAGCGTCTCCCATAAATAGGCTCTACTTGGGTGGATCTCCCAGGTAAAATCACTCAGTTTCAACCTAGTGCCTGATTTCACTGTTTTCAAACTTAAATTATTTTTGGACACACAACTGGGTTGCGTGCCCTGCTGTAACTGAGTTGGGACGGCTTTGTTGTAGCTACGGAAAATAACCTGGGTAATTTCAAGTAAGGGTGGAAACAACAGCAATATGCTGAAACATCTTTCTACGGGACTGCCATGTATTTGAATAAATGTCCTATGTTAGAATAACATATGTGCCATGCAGGCAGGCTTAACAGATTTTTTCTTTGACTAAGAAAACCTAAATGAAAATAATTGCCTTACAAATACAAATATTATTATTATATTATCTCATCCACTTAGATGGAACTCTAAAGGCAGAGCTTTGCCACAGCTAGCTCTCAGGTTACAGCCTGTGTTCAGACTCAGATTTAATAAAATGGTTGTATTAATGCTAAAAACGTGTGTAGGCCTACTTTTTTTCAACACAGAAAATTGATTGGGAATTGTTAAGGGAATTAATAAAGAATCAGACCACTAAGCAGAATCGATAATGGCTTAGCTATCAATAAAATCTTATCAATTCCTATCCCTATCCATAGGAAATAAAGAAAAGAAAAATCTTTAGCTGCATGTGAGCTGAAAAAAGGAAATTTTCTCCTTCCAACAAAGAACCAAACCCCTGAGAGAAAGCAAACAGTTTTCAGGAAACTCATTCTATGCTGATGTACTGGCGCACTGCAAGCAATTAATTATATTGCCTTAAAAACAACCTCTGTTAGACTAATTACTGTTCCAATGAAACTCCAGGAAACCGCACTTTTAGTCACTCTTTCAACAATACAAAACAAATCCAAATCCATCCCCTAACTTACATGAAAAAAGACTTTTCTCGCATTGATACAAATTAATCCAAGTTGTCATCACTCATCATGATTAGTAGAAAAAAGGGAGATTTTAATTTATATTTGTCACAAAATGTGAACAAGGCAACTTTGATTTAATTTCTTCTTAGTATAAGGACTTGTTTGCTTGTTTTCTCAATTACATAATCGACTATACCAGCATGAATGCTGGCTGGTTAGTATTGCCAAAGCATAGAAATACAATGAATGTCACCAGAGGTGGAGGACCCCCCACAGCACATTGCCAAGCAAAGGACTTATTTTAAGAGCAGTTGAGATGAGAAGAAAGGAGGGGAAGCATTGTGGTGCAGAGGATTGAGACATCAGAGTTTAATACTGGCTGGCATTGTTCATGCACACATAGGTGTCCAAAAAAAATGCATGCTCTGCAAGTGCACGCTTATGTATGTGCACACACATACCTCAGAATGCATGTATATGAAGTGTTCAGGGCTGTGAAAGGTGGGATATCCTCTGAAACAAAATGTATAACTTATTATTTGTAAGAACTGTTTTCCAATTTAATGTTCCACAAAAACTGACGGGGAACATTTTAGTAAGACTTGGTTGACACTTGGTTGATTTAAATATGTATTATATTCCAAACCCTTCAAACTTTAGTATTTATAAAGCCTATGATATTGAATTTAAGCAGTGTCCAAAAGATATTAAGATATTAAAATATCACCAGGGTTTTAGCATTCAAAGGGAACAAAAGATGCTAAGACACCCTCAATTTTTGGATTAATCATATGTACCACTTTTACTTCCAATATTTGTCCCTCAAAAGGAGATCCTATTGATTTCATTTTTGTTATACCGTAAATTTTTCTATAACAGCTGGTATTCAAATATTTGCTGAGTGTCAAATAATAACCAGGTGTGTGGGCAGGAGAAACAAATAAAGGTTGGGTAAAAAGAACAATAAGAAATTCCCTGTAGTTTACCAAAGCTATCGGTAAACTACCATTCACATAATAAATGTATTATACTGTACTTTTCCAAAGCACTAATTCTGTCAACAACTCAGGTCATACTCACCATGCTTTTGCTGTCAGTTTGTCTTTTCTAACAGAAATGTTATAATACTCCTTATCAATATTAATCTACTGTCAACAAAGCATGTCCTGATGTTTTCACATTAAAAGCCTAGTAATAAAAGGAAGATGCAAGAGTTTTAAGGAGGAAATTTATGGAGGAAGTTTTTAGTTTCATTTATGAGAGCATAACATCATTTGGGGAAAAAGGCAGAGTGGATCGCCTAACGTGACTCTTGCTATACTGAACACCAGTGGAGCTATATGGCAACGGCCCAATGTCTGGGTCTCTATTTTGATTTTTCGCATGTACATGCACGAGAATGCACATGTACGTATGTGTATTCGGGTGTTGTGATACAGATTCTAGTTTCACACTACTCTGCTGATCTACAGGTGGCAGTAATGCCAAGAAACACAGAAATGTGCATAATAAGGCAGGGAAAAAGACTGCTAGCAAATAAACAACGATGTAAACAATGCAGAATTCAAGATTTTTTTTCCTTTTTTTAAAGATCTTAAGACTACCCCCCCCACATTTGTTTTGGTGAGTAACTCTAAATGCAAACAAACTTTATTTACAAGAGAATTACACAGAACCATTTGATTTTATGTTTCATCCTCAACTCAGCACTCAAAGAATGACATTGTTGATTAACTACTTCCTATCTAAAACAGCTTTTACATGAATCTCTGAGTTGTGGTGTTTTACTTCAAGACTTAAACTGGCTACAATAACCCCTTTAAAAAAAAAAAAAGAAGGTGATGACAACCATTGCTTCCTGATTACAGAAAAATACCAATTCTTCCATGTCTATAACATGTGAACATTTTTTTGTAAAATTTTTATGCATATGAAAAAAGGTTTCTATTGACCTAAATTCACCTAAAAAGGACATCAGCGAATATTATTAAAAGGTGCATTTGAAACTACTATCATGAGAAAAAGGAATCCAAATGCAAGATGAACACAGAGTCTAAACAGAAATAGGGAGTTTATTCAGTTAACAGGATGGAGAGCAGGGCTTTCGGGCTGGGGAGTTGAGGGTAGGTGGCTGTAGGCAGTAGAGCTGCAGCGTGAGGAGCAGGGAAGAGTGGAGGTCATGAACGCCAGGGAGAGGGTGGAGGTGCTGGCTAGATGCAGAGGTCTGGAGGTACTGTGGTTTGAGGATTGCAAGTGGCGGTGGTGGGCAGAGTCAGGGGAAGGCTTGAGGGTAGCAGGTTTTAGATGGAGGACGACGCCATGAGGAGGAGCAGGGAGAGTTGTCATCTTGTGTGATGGAAGACGAGATGGTAAAGCTGGCAGGCAGATGGGAGGTAGAGATGTGGAGAATGATGAAGCTGGCAGAGAAACTGGAGCATGGCACTCAGCCGGACAAACAAACAGGAAGGCTAGGTATGATCCTGACCACAGGGAAAAGCACATTAGTCACAAGGAAAGAACTAGGAAAAAACCTTAAACTGTTAGTACTTTTAAAAAAAAAAAAAAAAAGCCTGAACAGTCTACTGAACTGGTGAGAGCAAAGCTCTGGCAAAGAGTGGCTGTAGGGCCGAGGAATAAAGGCTGCAGTCTTGATGAGAAGATGGAAGGCAGGTGTGTTAGTTGGCTGGTTGGTGGCTGGTGGCTGAGAGAGAGGAAGAGAGGGAGACAGAGGAGTGCCACACCACAGACAGACATACATACACACACAGAACATACTAAGAAAATAAGACAGAAAACACAGGGGAACGGGGAAACGTAGGAAACGCAAGGAAAAAAACAGAGCCACAGCCAAGACAGCTCATGAACACACGCATATACAGATGCAGAGAGGCTTTATTCAAGCTGGAAGGTCCATGTCTCTTGCTCTCGGGGCTACTGAAGGAAGGCAGATGAATGCTGCCTGTCAATGCTGAGGTTTTACAGCTTAACCATTAACCAGGTGCTATAACAAAGAAGAATATACAGATCTCATTCAAGTTCTCCTTTTCCTCACGTCAAGATAAATTCACTAGAAGAAAACCCTGGTGTTGAGTTGGGTAAAGCTGTCATTCTGTTACCTACACAGGCAGAGAAAGCTGGATCCACTAAGACCAGTTGTGTTAATGTATAGGAGACTTTTAAGGGCTAAAATTTTTTTATCCTCCGTAGACCAAAGTAAAGCCTAAATATTGCCTTATGCTCCTGTTTGCCCTTTACTTCAAGATTAAAAGGCTTTAAACACTTAGTTTAATACTGTATGTATTTAAGCTTCCTGTCCTCTAACCATGCAAAGTAAGGAACAACCCAGCCATAAAATGAAGCAACCCTGAGTTTATATTAAGATATGTGTGGATTGATTAAAATATGATTAAGGAATTTTAAATATATTTGTGCCCAAATGGAACACAGTCCCTGTGCCTTGGGCAAGGCAATACAGATAACACACTGTATGAACTTTGATATATAGGATACATTGTTTGACAATGCACTCACTGTGAACAAAACAGCCATGAAACTACAGTATTTCTAACCACTCATTTGGCACACTTTAAGAATGGACTGTTCCTATAAAAAGCAATTTTAGTTTAGTCTTTCTGCTGCCCCACTTCCAGAAGCAGGGGGCAGCTGTTTTCAGCAAAAATGTTTGGATAAACCCACTGTACACTACCTGTCAAACACCAAACATCAGTCAGACTTAGATAGTGACTAGTTGGTGAACACAGTGGAAACATTTGCAATTAAAGAGTCAGATATTTTTCTCAAGAGTTGGTGGAGCATGAAACAGAGCTAATAGGAGAATGAATATTGGACTTATATAACACGGCACTGAACTGGTGAAATGCTCCGTCAGCAGAGGAGTGGTGCTACCAAACAAATCATAATGGTACTTTCTGCTTTTTCCAGCATTTCTAACTTTTGAAGACACTAAACAAACAAACACTGATGCTTTTTGGGTAAGACTGAGATCCAAACCTGGCCTGCAGCCCTAAGACCTGACTTGACTGAAAGCACCGAGTGCTGTCAAATCTGAGACACGTGATACACATGGAGGAAGATGATTGGCACAGTCAGAAAGGGAAAGACAGAAATTTTTATGTAAATTATATATGAAAATAACAAAACTCTAACTCAATCCCCAAATGTTGTTCAACAAAGTGGACCACGTTGCGAAGAAATATGCACGGTTCTATGACTGAAAAGGGAAAACATTTCCACAGTTACACTCTCAGAGGGACTGTTGCTGAGGAAATCATGAGTTGTTGCTGTAGTGCCATGTCCAAATCTGTCTTCCTATTATCTCTGTGATCTTAACCAGGCTAAAGGAGGGCAAACTTTGGAAAGGAGCGGGGCAGAAATCATATTTAGGAGATGGTAACAAAATAATCTATTAAATCTTTGAAATACTATTTTTGAAGTTAAATAAAGTATGAAATTCACACACAAATGTTACAGAATATCAAATATTAGTCAAGGAGAGAAAGAGGCAGAAGAGCAACATTACTTTTTTGCATTTCTGATGGTTTTATCAGTTACATTTTATATTCACATTTACAAGTGCAGGATAATGTAATCACTAACGAATCGAAGTCTTTCAGGAGTAAAAGGCTCAAATTTATGGTGTCTTTAAAAACTGATCTCAGCTGTCAATAATCTATCAGATGGAAGTATGGCTTTACTCTATACAGATTTCAGCAGAACTGATCTTTAACTAAATGTTAAGAACACACACATCACAGGATTTTATGTATAGCCCGAATGATATATCAGCAGGTTGATATTATCTGCTGATATTGGCTTATCGTAGATAGAACAAAAATATTTTATAGGCTGCAGGTAACTATTTAACCTGACTAAGACAACGCCCATCGAAACTCAGACAAACATTCCTCTCAGAGTCATAATTCTAACAGAATATAAAGTCACTTAGAAATCATACATATAAAGATGTGCCTCAAAACAAGATCTTTCCTATTAGTCACCATGTTTCTCCTCAGTATCAATGGTAATCCAGGTGATTGATGTCCGTTTCATGGTTAAGTGTAAAAAAGAACATGTAAAATGTAGTCACAAAAAGAAATAAAATAAAAATAAACTTTAAAATGACTTTTTCTCTTTTAAAGAGGAATTTAACAGCAGCTGTAAAGCTTGTGTGTGCTGACCTCCATTGATTTAACTTCTCATCTTGTTGACATGATGTGGAGGTTTACTCCAGGGTATGTCAATAGACAGCAACATCACTACTGGGTCTGGTTTCAGGTGCAACAGACTAGACTTTTGAAGACACCCATTGGTGACGCTTAGGTGAGGGGTATAGCACAAAAATCTCAGCCCTGTACATATGCTGTCTCATTGAGCCCCGTCATCTTTTAATTCATCCGTGGTCACAGCTGTATTAATAACTAAATTATTTGTAAATCCAGGCATCTGTAGCGGTTAGCATGGTTATCAGTGATGAAACATCTTAAACCCATTTAAGAAAGTCAGAAATCTCAGCATATTTCAGCCCTCTTTTTTAAATTACTGTGTGAAGTTTCCACTGAGAAATTTTACATTATAGAACATTATTTCTGTCACAGTTTTTAGGCCTTCATTATACCCTGTGTGTAAAACAAAGGTGGAAAGCCATCTTACTCAGGCTCCTACACTGAGAAAGGATTACTGTATTACTATATTTCATAATAGACACCTGAAAAAGACATGTACAGACTTTATTCTGTTTTATTTGCAGAATAAAGGTGAATTAGTTTAAGTAGGTAACAAAAATTTAGAAATCTAAGGGCACAATCCTTAGATATATAAACAGGTAGCGTGAAAATTAAAACTGAAAACAGGCTAATACATCACTGTCATTCTCAAACTGATTGACTGGTCTTACTACAGGGAGTCATGTTAAATAATGGCTCAGCCGAAGTTACTAAACATTTATGATGCCGCTGATCGTGTAAAATTTAACAGCTAAAACAATGTTTATATCGGGCTTAGTGAGGTCCCTCACCATGTTAGGGTAACTTAGTTCCATCATTCCCCTCATTACAAATGAGGGGAATAATTCACTATGTTTGACTGAAACTGTCAAACATAGTGAAACACTGCCTTTAGGCCTAGTGTTAATCACTCTTAGGAACAATTACTAAGGGTCAGAATGACCCATTAATGTGGTTTTTATATTCCTGAAAAACCAACATTCTCCTCTACCACACACATAGAAATTCACATAGAGATATTTTCCATGTGATGAAAATGTATGGACATCCAGGTAAATATCCAAATAATTTAAAATTGCATAAAAGTTTTTTTTTAATTTTTTTATTTTCATAAACAGTGCTCCATAACATTTGCAGTACCACGCAAGCGCAAAATTATGGTATTTTTGAGTTTCCCATGTTATCCTGAAATTAACAATTTATGGCATGCCAAACTAATACATGTAATGTCTATGCCATTTTTATATAACTTTTATTTTATTAGTTAGTCATCTTGTCAATTCTTACAGTCTTTAATAGTAACATAATGTGTAACTATACAACAGTGCCTCAGTGAATATCTGTCTAATGACATAACAACCAAATCTGAATGATCATTGCCAAATCATTGTGTTTGTGTACAGTTTTTGTATTAAATAATGTGAAATAATGAATATTGGCCATAGTAGCACTACCAGGTTTATTTTTGTATTCATTCATTAATTTATTAAATCATGTTTTACTGTTACATATTTGTATTGGCCTAAAAGTATCCTATATTGGTATTGGTGTGGTTTCATTCATGGGAATGTACTTTTTTATGTGATTCTTCCACGTTCATGTTGCGAACATAGATTCTAACAAAAAAACATTTGATCTCAGTGCCTCATTTAGCTGTGTGCTCATTATTTACTTGAGACATGCATATGAATGGAGTGCCAGCAGCCCTGCTAGAAACAGCCTATGTGAACAGATGGTGGAGGGTTGATGCTGTTGGGTGAATGACAGCCAGTCTTTCCTGATTTTGGTGGCAGCTGGCCAGTCAGATTATTCACTTTTCCTCAGGTCTGATAATGGGATTTTTCTGAGAGTGCCAACTAAGTCATGGCGGACCTATTAATGCCAGCAACATCCTCTTATTGATATCTTTGTGCAGGACAGAAACTATATACACCTTAAGTATATATTTTTATTAAAAGTTACATAAAACCTTTCTTTCACTAGCTGGGTTACTTTTGCCCAATTTAGTGTCCATCCTTATGGGGATGATTTATAAATCACTTGGTGATTTTCAGTTGTCCCATAAAACGTTTCACCATCAAAAAAACCAAATCAAATATCCAAATACCATTTTGATACTATTTATTCTTAGTCATTCTTTTCAGCAACAGTCATTCAGTTTATTTACATTCTCTAACTGTCTCTCGCCCACAGTAGTTTAAGGCATTAGTTTAAAATCTCTTCTTTCGATCACTTTATTAAAACAACATGATGTGCTGTTGTGTGGCTGCCAATATTAAAATGAGATCATTTAACTGAAATTCCATTTTCCATTTGTGTGCACAATGTATAATGTAAATTTAATTTTTAAATCCAGTTTGAAAATGCATAATTAGTGCCAAAGTGAAAATTATTATATAATAATTTTATTATATAATAATAATTTTCATCGTACTCCAAGCAAAACACTGCCATAATGATAATGAAATTGATTGAATGGACTTTTCATTTTCAAAGACAGTGTGCAACCTAAACTTCGAAATGAAACTGCACACTGGACATTCATAATGTCCAGTTTACAAAACAGGAAAATGAAAATTGGATTTCAAAATGTTGATTTCAATTTCAAAACAGTGACCAGCTGTTTTAGAAAATTGATGAGCCATTTTTTTAAAAATAAGTTTCACTTATCAATACGAAACAATGGGGTTGGGTCTATGGAGTAATGAAGTCAGAAAGTATTGAGAGACAGCTTTGGGTCCTTTTGTGGAATTTATTCATAAGAAGAGGAATATATAATAATGTCAGCCTTATCCTTTCATATTCACAGCCATTGACTTTCACAGATAAATCCTCCCAGTTTGTTTGTCTGTGCTGTAAACAGATACAGGAGTTGTTCTTCCCAAAACATACTTGCCATTGCCAGAGGTGTTGCCAAATCAACAAAGAGTGAAATATTAAGGATTAAAACTTGAAGTGACTAGAAGCTGTTACTGCATGTAGTACTTTCAGCCTCATGAGTACATGTGTGTAAGTATGTACATGTGTGTAATGCCAGTTACCTATTGCTGTGCTTAATGGAAGCAGTCTCGGGCAGCTGTGCAATCCTGTTACAGCTCAGCCTGTAAACCATGAAACCTCCTGTCAGACCGTGACCTGATCTCATTCCCAGAACCAAGATACCAATCTCACCGTCCCATTCCTCCAAAGAGCTTGCCAGGCCAGAGCTGAAAGACAGCCGCTTTGCCCTCATTTAGGACCAAAAGTACACAAAATTCGGAGAAATTTCAAGGGGTTTAATGCCAGTCTGTTAATGTTTCGCATCAGTAAATTCAGACCTCCTGTCTCCTTCTGCTTTGGATAACATCTGTGAAGTGCTGTGAATGGAAACTCATGAAGATATAGAGCCACATATAAACAGGGAGTGATGTACTACATCTAACAAATTCCCAAAAATTAGAGCAGATACTTAAAACATATTTTAACTGTTACCGACACTTATTACCCATAAATGGTGCTGGCAATATTACTCTGTCATAAAATTAAGCTAATATGGATTTACTGTGTTCTTGACAAAGTAAATAGTTGAGTGCAACATAATTCCTATTTAGCAGATTCTGTACTCTGAAAGATGGAAAACGTAGCAAAACATGTGGAAACAGTTATTTTAAAGTCAGTTATTTTAAGGTCAGTTATTTTACATTAACAAATAACACCATCTTCCTTTTACAAATGGAAAGTTGATTTCATACATAATAAAATACACGGTTACTGTTTTCATTTCAATTCAATACACTTTTGTATTGCTGTTACATGCTGACTTGGCACTGGCATGGACATTAGCTTGTGCTGGTGTTAGCTAATGTTAGCCTACTTTAGATTATGGAGATATTGCTGTGTAACTGACATTATGCAGACAGTTCACAGACTTTATTATTCTTCTCTGTCACAGTAAGTTTAAGCATGTCATAGATGAAGATTTAAATAGTTTTATCCCAAAAGTAAAGAAAGACGTAAACACGGCATACACAAGTTATTTAAATTACTTTGTAAAGCTACTGAACTGGGAGAATCTTGGAAAGTGAAGGGAAATTAAGTGTGCTGTTTTAAAGTAATTACCGCTTCTGTGCACAGAAGCCATTATTCATTATAACACGAAGCCTCACTTTAAGGGAAGATAATAGGAATGTAAACAGCTGCATTACTTGACTTTTAGCCACTGGAGGGCAGTAGAACAAGTTGTAAACAGAACTAGAAACACGGTTGACGAGAGCTATGAGACTGAATCAAAACGTTAAAGTTGTGGCTGCAGAGATGCAGTTAATTCTCTGTGGGTTTAGCACCATGTGCAGCCCTATTCACATTACACATTGTTATTTGACTCTTTGTTAAGGTACAAATACTGATTAGAGCAGCTTTAAATATCTTCAATTTTTTTTTTTTAATAATTTTTAACATAGTAGTTGCACAGATAAGAACACCTTCAACATAATTCCTGAGTCTCTATATTATTATTTATTCCTCAGTCATAATTTGTTTTGATAAATTCACATTCTTATTATTTCCAGCATTAAAATAAATCTATCTGAAAGCAAGATTACAGCATGCATTACAGCATCAGAGATAACGTTACCAACCAAGTAATCAATAATGTATAATAAATGACATTTTTAAAGTAAGTGGTGTGTTACCTCATCTGAACTGTGGTGTGTGAGTCAGATCCGAGGCAAACAGTCTTTGTTTTTTTTAGCAGACTACAGCTGTGAACTAAACAGCTGTTAAACATA
This sequence comes from Xiphias gladius, assembly GCF_016859285.1. Taxonomy (NCBI): domain Eukaryota; kingdom Metazoa; phylum Chordata; class Actinopteri; order Istiophoriformes; family Xiphiidae; genus Xiphias; species Xiphias gladius. The sequence continues at coordinate 2,515,128 of NC_053400.1, read as the reverse complement.
CCCAGGATATCTTTTCGTTATCAACAACAGTGGTTATCAACCCAGGTTTTCCCAAGCGTGTTAATAGAAAAGGGGCGGTGTGTTGCAGCATATGACCAATTGCAAACATGGACAAGTCTACTGGCAGCGGAGCGGCACAAGGAGCGAACTATAACATTAGACAAATACGAAGAGGTTACGCTCATAATCCAGGCTAGGAGCAACAGCTGCAGCTGCCAAATGTAGGAAGGACTGCTGACAAAAAATCACCAAATGTGTGAATTTGTAAGTTAATATGCTTATAATATCTCTGCCACATCATTAGGGCACAAGTAGATCTGACTATGATTACATTTGTGTATTCCATTTAATTAATGTTTTGTGTAGGTGTATTCTTATGGCATGTATGGCAATTTTTGTGTTATTCATTCAGCTGGTGGTGTCAAACGGACTTGGGAGCAAATAAAAATTAAATATAAAAACATAATTCAAATCGATAAGTAGGCTTACTTTCATATTTTAGGTACAACATGTACAAGGCTTTATTGCTTCAATCAGTCTGTGTTGTAGGCTGATATCGATATACAAAAGCACAAAGAAATGGCTTTGACATTGCTTGCAGCCAACAGGAAAAAAACAAAATTAAATGAGGAAGAGAGGAAGGGGCCCTCCTACAAAGAGGACACTCCTGCAAAGAACCTGGCCCTCTGCAGTAATGAGGATTGCTCATGTAAAAAATCATCAGGGAAAACTAAAGGGGTTTGCCGGTCTCTGAACACCGTCCTAAGAGACCATCTCACGATCCATGCACCAAGCTCCATGGGATATTCCACAAATGCTGATGCTATTTTCCCAAGAGATCTGATTGCTCAGGAGGAGGTGCTTTTATACGTGTTGATCTGTTATCTCGAACATAATCTAGCAGGTATGCAGCATAAGATACCATGTCGATGTACCCTGATAAGAAGTGAACCACCATCGTAACCCTGAAAACCAAGGGTTAAACCTGAAGTTACCTTGCTAACCACAAATCATGCTTGATAGTACAGCCCTCAGGTTACAGCAGTGACTGAAAGTATGTGCATGAATAACTTCTCTTCACTTCAAATGGTTTTATGTATTTTTGACTGGTTGCTAGAGAAACAAATAGCCCAGAGTGTCTCTTTGAAGGAATTGTTACAGCTGTAGTTTGGTAATTCTTTACTTTCACTGTGTTTTGGGGCATTTAGACTTTTTTTCCAAAGGATCACATGCAACTGTAGCAGTGTTTGTGTGTGTGTGTTTGTGTGTGTGTGTTTGTGTGTGTGTCCATTTACAGTATAAGACAATTACAGTAATTCTCACCGGAGAACCATGACAGTGAATGGGAGCTAAAAAAGTGTCCATACTGCCGTGTTTGCAAGTAAAACTAGAACACCTCATCATTTTAACAAAGAGAGGACAAGTGTCGTTTTTTAATTCAACAATTCACCAATGACAGCTCCAATTAGATTTGGAGTCAAATTTGGACTTTGTGGCTCAATGAACTGACAAAGGTGTCAGGAGTTGGTATATCCAATAACAGACTTCACAGTCTTCATGGTCACTGATGATGATAATGCCCCATCCATGTATTTCTACAGGCTGTGGTAGGGAAAAAAAAAACAGCTGTTTAAAGAGAAATCTGAAGCAGAATCCATGACATTAAACCATGTAACACATTTTACTGTTCAGTTTCTCCTCATCACTTGATGTTACACAGTATAATTCTGTCAAAAAAGTTCAAATCAAATAAACCATGAATCTACATCTTAGCATGGAACAAGCCACTCACCAGACACAATGTTGATTTTGGGTGGTTCTACCAAACCTTGGATTACTTTCAGAGACCAAATATTTGAATTTTCAATGCAAACATTTAACAATTTTTTAATCCTACAATATCCCTGCATAGCAACTACCAGATGGTTAAAGCAAAAGTCTGGATTTTTGCAAAATATGTTTATTTGCTTTGCTGGATTTTTTCTGGGCCTAACACAGTCAGAGCTGTTATTTTTGCACTTTGTATTGATTTAATAAGCAAGATACTGTATGTATAACTTGTAAATAAATGGGCTTTAAAGATGTTGGTTGGCAGACTTTGTTACTTTTGAATAGAGCCTCCTGTTTGCAGTCTTTATGCTATGCTACGCTAACTGGTGGCTGGCTGTAGCTCAACACTGTAGGTTGCACAGTAAAAGCAGCATGTGAGGGAGAAGGGGCATACTGTTAAACCTCTGTTCTCTCCCCTCTTCCTCTCTGTGAACCCATCACTGTTTTCATGAAGCTCAATTCACAACGTATTTGTCCTAATTTACATATTTTCTTCTGTTTCTGTTGTCAGACAACAGAACAAAGATCAAGTTGAATTCCGGAAATAAACACAGTGTTGACCAGCATAACCTCAATGCTGACCAGCAGCCATTACCAAGCTGCTGCAGATAAAATATTTAACAATCTCAAAATCATCACATAAGTTAAAAAATACAGGTTAACAACAGCGACTGTGCAGTTAGATTGACTGCATGAACATGTAAAATGAGTGACCACAGGGAAAGTCAGAGCCACAGAGGGATGACTTATTCAGATACAGCCACAAAGGATCTATTACCATTGCCCTATTTAGGACCGTCTCTTCCATGAAGGTGAGATGTATTCTTTACCAGAAGTGTGTTCAAAAACCATATTTCTCAGTTTTGGAAGAGAAAAAAACTTCAGAATGAGGACTGACTGGTTGGTTTGGCTAATTTACATCTGGTAAACTGCTCCATCTCCATCAGAGTGCAATGCACAGCCACTTCCTCAGCTTTTCTATGGGCCTTGTGGGATTGTCTCTACATTAGACATGTGGCTACAGGATAATGTAACGATATGTATAATATATTTAAGAGGCACAAGTAGAGAGGAGTCATAAAGTTAGTGAACTGACTCAGACTTAGCCAACATACAATAGTGGTCATACCAGACACTGTAGCATTAAAACTGCTTGTATTGAATTTAGGGTTTGTTTTATTGCTTATGAGTAAAACAGTGTTATTTCTTCTTTCAAAAGTTACTAATGTATTTGTAAATACTTTGATTAGTTTATTAAATCGTTTACATGGCTATTAGATGAGAGTAACCCACATTATCTGAAGTAGAGAAAAACTGGTTCAACCTCAACCTCAACAATATATAATATATAATAATATAGCATCATACTTCTACTTTTAACAGTTTGAGAACATGCTTATGAAGCTACTCCACTTCTTTTATGTCAGTTAAGTTTTGAATGAAAGACTTTTATTTGTAAATATATTAATGTTTACACTGTAATATTGCTACTTTTACTTGAGTAAAGTGAATTTTGTCAGGTCATTACTGCTTGAATATTACATTCTTTACTCCCGAGTGACAGCCCTAGTGTGAGTGTGTCTGCATGTGAGCATGTCTCTCTTCTTTCTGTGCTTTCCAACAGTTAGCTTGTAGACAGGAGTGGAGACAAGGGATTACTGCGGACAGTCACACGCCAGTAGATTGCTAGATAAATGCTGGGAGGTCTGATATTCACTCTCACTCTGCACTTGGCACATTTCATTCCATCTTCTCAAGCCACTCAGCAGCTTATTCAGACCAAATGGTTACCTCATTCTATTAATGGGCTATTGCTGCCTGAGGAGGTCATCCAGACGATAGGGAGAAGATCAGTGAAACAAGGAACAGGTGTGTGACTGGGCAGGGAAGCTCAGGTTTTTGAAAATAGGAGACAGGTGAGCAGGTGGATCTAGCAGTCAGGTGACTGGGATAGGGTCAAATGTCTGAGGACATCTGCTGGGCAAATGGAGAGTGGCAGGATATGGAGCCAAAAAAAACACGGCTGAGACGGAAATTGTGACAGTAGGGATGGCAGGTCCAGAAGAGGGAACGAGAGAGCTCAAAGATAAATCATGACAAGGTTATTGAAATATTTTTCTGTTTTTCTTGTTTTAATGCCATGTTCTTGAAAAATGAAAGAAACAGGAGGAAAATATTTAAAAATGTCTATACCTCCAAAGTCTCTCAGCGAGGCTGTGATATACATTATTTTTAAGCTGACCACCTTATGTACCATGCTGTCTGAACTCCTTTACAGAGCAAATACAGCATGTGATGAAATGAGCTATGATTGTGCGCCGATGTTAAATTGTGGGGTTGTGAAATGAGTTTCTGAATATTGAAGGTAACTAGGGATTAGCTGTGTTCTCTCTTCCTTCCCTTCCTCTCACCCAACCTCTCACTTTTTGTCACTGTGGAATGTTGAGCTTTCTGTATTTTGAGGTAGTTCTAACAAAGAAACATTTTCAAGTCAAACATCATGAGTTTTTTATTTGAACAGTTTTCCTGATGAGGGTTTGTATGCTTACTCAAAAAGTATTTGGGGGATATCCTTTTGTTTTTTTTTATTGCACTGTTTTGTTTTATTCTTTGTTTTGTTTATTGTATACTTGGTAAAATTGAAAATCAGTGATACTGTGAAAAATGAAATAAATGGGTTGTTTGGTCAGCTCAGGAAATCATACAGCACTGCATGATGAACACAGTTCCAGAAGTATCTCTTTCGCAGCAAGGGGCACTTTCTTTTGTACTCCAGTGCTTTCGGGTTGTCACAGTGGCTGCGAGCGCGAAAGAAAGTGCTCCTTGCTGCTGAAGAGATACTTTGTTCGTCATGCATGAGAAAGGAAATATGTGAAGAAATAGTAATTACATACCCTAATGTGGTCATCTCAAACTCTATGAGTAAGAGATTTTTGGTAAAACTTAGTACTACTAAGAAGTATTACTGGCTGCTCAGGAAAAATACACATTCAAGCAGGAGACAACTGCGGCAAAAAGAAAGGTAAATTCATGCGAAAAGGTATTTTTTAGTTTGCTGCAGTATTCATTACTGTTGGGACTCAAGTGTTTTTGTCTTAGCTATTACAATGTTTCACAGTTTCTCTTTCTTTCTCTCGCTTTTTCCTTCCCCCTCACTGTTTCTCTCTGCTATATTCTCTCTCCCTCCGCGTGTCTGATAAAACAGTGCCATAGATTTTAGACTGTCTTTTCACTGATATTAAATTATAGACACGGGTTCCTCTGAAGCAGCGGTCAGTCTGTCGCGATAAATCAGGTGCAGGGGCAATAGCTGTACTTTTTCATTCCGTCTTGCCATTCTTGCAATCGGAACACCTTAAAATGCATTTTGTCCCTTAGTAAGGCAAATCCTCAGTTAATATTGCCCTAAGAGTCTCCAGCCATGCAGGCATATCAGTGAGGTTGTATTTAAACACAGCTGTGCTTTGAATGAAACGCTAATATCAGCATGCTAACGTGTTTGGAATGACAAAGTACTACACAAACTGAAATTCTGATGATGGCGCTACGGAAATCCATCCTGTGGAGAACATAAACCAAATTTTGTGCCAACTCATCAAATAGATGTCAAGGTATTCACTGAGTGAGTGAAAACTTTGCTGGTGGCACTAGATGGTCACCAAAGGTATTAGGTTTCCTTTTATGAGGACCACAAATGTCTGTGCAAACTGTCAAGGCAATTCATATAATAGTTGCAGAGATGCAGTATTTCAACCTTGAAGAGGTGGACAGACTAACATCACCATCCAATGAGTATTTTGTATAATAAAGGTAGCTGTTAGTCTACTTTTAGCAATAACCCTGTTAACACCAGCTCAATGACATAACCACTATTGTAATACTAGTGAAATGTACACATGCAGAATTATGCATGATATATAAATTTGGCAGCCACATTACAGGAATTCATTTTGTCTATACCATTAGAGTCAGTGCTGCTGATGAGTCTTATCCCTTCTCTGTACATTGTGCTGGTGCGAAAATCAGATTGCTTTATTACAGCAGTGAATATTATTTTTATGAGTATAGTTGAATCCTCCTTGTTATCCTCATCTGTGAAGTGGATTCAAACAGCAGCCCTGGGGGTGTGGGCTGGGGTGGGGGGGTGCTTTCTATGCTGCTCACGTTGGTGAAAAGGGATCTATAATTCCCTTCAGTCCCTTGTCTCCCACACGCAACATCTCTACCTCCCCACGTTCATCGGCTTCACATCTTCATATTCTAACTCCATCTTCTGTCTTTTGTCATATCCACCTTTTTGTTTCATCCTCACCCTATGGGATTTGTGTTTTGTGTGATCAACATTTTTTATTTCTGCTTTATGAAATCCTAACACAGAAGACATGTCTGTGAAGGCTTATGAAGATACAAAAAAGCAAAAAGGTTGTATTTGTGTCTTTAACCAAAATTCTCATGGTAAACACAGATGTGAATGTAAAAATTTAAAACAGATGTGGGTTACTATCTCACAAATAAAGATTTGTTTTTACTGGTGATTTTTTTCTGCATGTTTTTTCATATGCAGTCATCAGCTTAATATGCAAAACCAAGCCAAAAAGCATGTGTGCATGGTCTAATGCTCAATTTTCACAGTCAAGACATTCAAAGTCATTCAGTCCAAAATAAAATACATCTCGTTTACATTGTCAAATGATTTTTACAGAAAATGCACAAAATTGTTTTCACAGGAAGAGCAAGCACACTGCAATTCCTTATAAAATCTTTTTTTTTTTCAGATCTCTGTCATATCTCCCTCTCTACAAGTTTTTTTTGTCTATCTTGTGCTTAGTTGCAATCATTCTGTACTCCTGCCCAAATCACAGTATGGCTTCTGTAGATTTAACCAGATTCTCAGACTCAAATGTTTAATTGATAGTCAGAAGACATGTAACAGTGTTGTTTACCTGATCCAGTCTAATATCACCTAATCTGGAGCATTGCCACCTAATACCAATTTTATATAAAATCATAGGCAGCCATTTGCAGTAAACAACCTCAGACAAATCAAGTCTGCGCTCCCAATTTACAAGTGCAGAGATAGCTAAAATAAATGACTAGCTGGTGAAGAAAGTGAAACATTTAGCAGCTAAGAAGTCAGACCAAAACAAACAGACAGAGACACTACTTCAATGTGAGGTTAATGGTGCTTTGCGTCTGTGACTTTGTAGAATGAAGGGAAATGACTGGAGGGAAACAGTACTTTGATAAAGTGAAATTATGTAACATTTGTCAACCAGCAGCTAGTGAGGCCAAAAGTGGCAATTACAGGATAATGAGCATTCATTTTGTAAGCTTGTATTTAGTTAGTTTCCTTAAAGACATCATCATTTGGTGACTTGTGTTAGAATGAGTGGGATGGAACCACTAGTGTTAAATAACAAACATATCTTGTGGTGAGCTGTGGTAAGTTTGCTTCTTTTTTTCCTTATACAGTATGATAAAACCGCTGAAATCTTCATCTGTGACATCCTGTCATGTGTTGTAATAGTAGTTCAGGTAAAAAGTCATGATGTCAGTGAAGGGACTCAGCAGTGTCAGTTACACAGAAGTATCTGTCTAAAGTTTACTAACATTAGATAACATTAGCAACTTTAAGCTACTGGTCATACCAGACCAATTAAGGCTATAGCATCAAGACCCTTCAATGGTACTGAACTGAGTAGCAGTACTATTCTGCTAGTCAAAAGTAAACCTAAGATCTGGAGCTGAAGGAGCTTTGGCAAGTCTGAGAAAATAACCCTGGTGATATCACTGTAATATTATCAGATTGGCTTTGGCATGGAGAATTCAGATCTATAGCAAAAATCCGGCATTATGAACTAGAGGTGTGGACTTTGAAACACATGGGCATTCACCAGTCTAGTCTAGAGCAGTTAATTCAGTGCTATCCAGTGCACTATAGCTAAGTCAGTCCACTCTAATCCATTTACAACTCAAACTCCAATAACTTACTTTGCCAGCTTACTTACTTATTTACTTACTTACTTTGCTAAGTCACTTTGCCAACCCCCCCAACCACACACACCAACACATCACCACAGTCCCATCTCCTCTCCCTCTCTGTCTTTTCTGCATTCTCTCCATCCCATTCACTTCCCCTCCCTCTCTCTCCTAGCTCCAGCGCCATCTGCCTGGTAGAGGGAGCAGCTTGCCTGCTCTGCTGCCTCCTTTTCCCCAGAGCCCGCAGATAGCGCAGGGCCAAACAAACACAAACCAACCACCAGCAAAGACACTACTGCTCCACTGGAAATTTGGACATTTGAATTCACACTTGCACCGTAATATTCAATTCTAAATGATTCTAAATGTATCCTACAATGATTTCAACAGTAGAATAAAGTTCAATTCCTATAGCACCATTTAATAAACTGAAATTAAGTTTGACAGCCCTTACAGTATTGCTCAGACCAGTAAATGATAATCAAAATAAATACGGAGAAAAGCAAAGGATCACCTTATATGTAGAATAAGCAATAATAAAGCAGGTATATGTCTATTACAGAGCATGGAATCAAATAAAGGACAAACTCCAGTGTTAGCTGCCCTCTATTTAAGCACTACAGGACACTCAGCTCAGGAAAAGGGCAGGAAGGATTGCCATGGACCCTGCAGACCCAGCCAACCATCTGTTCCAAAAACTCTGTGCTAGAAAGGGAGAAGAGAAAAACTATTCAAAAAATCTTTTCCAGCCCTGGTCCAACTTTCAGTGATGTTTTGATGCAATGATATTACTTTTTAAATGTTAAATAAAATGCATTTATTGTAACAAATACAGTCCTGGTTGAAATTATTGGCACCCCTGAATTTTATATACAGAATTTAGAATATCATCAGAAATAAATGCAAATGAACCGATTTTGTAGAATCAAAATGTTTTAATAAAATGTTCAAGGTTACTGAACAAAAGAAAATAAAAAAAACATAACTTGTATAATAATGAAATAATACAAACACAATATGTACCCCACCCACAATTTTGGCACCCTTCACTAATATTTGGTTGAAGAACCTTTGGCAACAGTGACCGTAGATGGGCATTTCCTGTAGTCATCTACAAACTTCTTGCATCTGTCGGCTGGTAGTTTCTGCCACTTTTCAATTGCTATGCGTTCAAACTCTTTTAAGTTTGCAGGAGTCCTTTTTGCAATGGCAGATTTCCGCAAAGGTTTTCAATAGGATTTAGGTCAGGACTCATTGCAACAGTCCATATTTTCCTTTAAAAACCATTTTTTTTTTGCTGCTGGATGTGTGCTTTGGGTCGTTGTCCTGTTGAAAGACCCAAGACCTTCGCCTCAAACCTAGTTTTCTAACACCGGGTAACACATTTTGCTCTAAAATGCCTTGGTAATCTTCTGATTTTATCCTTCATTTGATACATTCTGTTCCTCCAGTACCAGAGGCAGCAAAGCAGCCCCACAGCATGAAAGAACCTCCACCATGTTTTAATGTAGGTAGGGTGTTCTTTTCCTCATGGGCTTCATTTTGTCGCCTATAAACAAACTGAAGCACTGCATTCCAGAAAAGCTCTACTTTGGTTTAATCTGTCCATGGACATTATCCCAGAAAGACTGTGACCTATCTATTAAAGTTTCTGCAAACATTAGTCTTGCCTATTTGTGCTTTGTTTTAATAGTGGTGTCCTCATTGACCTTCATCCATGGAGCCCTACATGGTTAAGTGTGCAGCATGTGGTACAGGCTGAAACTACTACTCCAGATAGTTCCAGGTCAGCCTGAAGCTCTTTAGATGTCTTGCGAGGTGTTTTTTCCACAATCTGCAACAACATTCACAGACTTCTCTCATTGAGATTGTTCTTATCACCATGTCCTGGAAGCATCTTAACAGTTTTATGAGTGTGTACCTTCTTGATAACATTAAGAACTGTTGAAACTGATTTCAAGATCTTTGGCAATTGCCACGTAGCCTTTTAATTGTTATGTTTTTTTATAATAGTATTTTGGACACTCTCAGACAGCTCTCTTGTCTTTGCCATTGTGAAAAAGGAACGGGAAAAAAACATCATTCACTGGTCAATCCAGGTCATGTGAACACTGAAAATTGTGAGCAAAGGTGAGGCTTTTTTTTATATTATTATTATTTTATTTGAGTTACTAATTTAAATAACTCAAAATGGGGACAATAATTGTGTACATTTTTTGTCTGTATTTTTTATTTCACTATATGAAAGCATTTTTTGTTGTTGTTGTTCAGTAACTTTGGACAGCTTATTAAATATTCTGATTATACAAACTTGGTTAATTTGCATTTGGTTCTGTAGATATTTTAAATCCTGTACTTAAAATTTAGGGAAGCCAATAATTTCAACAAGGACCTCTCAGAACTGTCAACTCTTTCATAGAGAAGTTTTTTTCCCGATATTGCATGGATGTAGCTCCTGAAACACCTGCCCACTTTCTGAATTTGTCTAATGATTTGGATGGCCCAGTTCTCTCAGCTACATCCGTGAAGTATCTTGGCTGCAGCTTGAACATGAAAAACCTCATCAAACATCCCCGATATTTTTGTCACCGGGCTAGACACCATTTAAACCTGGTTTTATCCTGCGTTCTGCTATCACAGGCATTGGCATTTACACCTGGTATTAAAAAGTGTGGGCGGCAGGGCGGTGCAGTAGTTACCACTGTTGCCTCACAGCAAGAAGGTTCTGTGCTTGAACCTGCCGGCCAGGCGGGGCCTTTTTCTGTGTGGAGTTCACATGTTACCCTGTGCTTGTGTGAGTTTCATCTGAGTGCTCCTGTTTCCTCCCACAGTCCAGAGGCATGCTGGCTAGGTTTAGTGGCAACTAAAATTTGTCAGTAGCTGTGAATTTGAGCATAAATGGTTGTTTGTCTTTAGCCCCCTTTAGACAGTCTGTTCAAGGTGGGAATGTTTTGCCTTTATTCCAACTTGCCATTCTGTATAAAATGTACGAACACGGAATGGAGGGTCATTGTTGTTCTGCCTTTAACCCGGCAGTAGAGGTAGTCACAGAGCTGAATCATCATCTGCATAAAAGGGAGAGCTGGCATTGCGGGACATATGCCGACGCCTTTGCATTACATGTGTTACATGTTTTACACCTCTAATTCCGGAATGCTGGCATGCTATCTAAAATCCCTCATGAGGATGGCATTATATCGGCTTTGTTTGGTTCAGTGTAAACAAGCTAAGGTGGCATAGTGAGGGGTCTTTTTAACAGCAATATAGTGGTATCTCAGTTTAGAAGAGGCTTCTGTGTGTCAGCCCCTCACCCGACTCTCAAGGATAAGCGGTATAGCTAATGGATGGAATAATGAGTGTTCTCATTATCTTGAGACTGCCTACTCTGTAATCAGATCCAAGTATACGGAGTAGGTAGGTGGAACTGGCAGGGTTGTTGACAAACATGGTGTGTGTTAGGACAATGTAACTAGGACAATGTTATTATACTATAAAATATAATTTAGGTATAGGTAATCACACCCAATGGAGAAGGTTGCTCGCACTAGCTGGGTTATCCCCATTGATCATTTAACCCTCACTCTGCATGCTGTAGTGGTCTCTCGAGACTCTGCTGTATGCACTCTACCTATTTATTGGAAGGGGAAGGGATTGTCTGTAGCTTTTTGAGAGGCAGCTTGAGATGGCAGGAATAGGTGTACGGAGCAGTAAATTCAACATGCTGGGCAGATTTTGTTCTTAAAGTCTGGCACTATTCTATATTTTTCTTCTCATCAACAGATCCCATTTGCAGACCCAACCTAGCAATGAATCTATCCTCCTAACAAGTATTGAGAGTGTATCCTAATGATGATATATCTTATTCCTCTGTGCCATAGGCTCAGGTTCAGGTTCAAGTTTATTGTCATTTTCACACATATGCTTGACATGTAGGGAAACGAAATGTCGTTCTTCTTGGACCTCAGTGCAACAGAGCACAGACATACAAGTACCACACAGTCTTAAGTGTAACTATGAGTACTCTTATATTAGCAGTGACAACTTGGATGTAAGCAAGGTCCATTGTATTTTTCCCCTCTTGTAGCCAATTTGACATGTTGATGGAATATCTGTGAAACAGTCTTTTATTTCAAAGATCAAATTCACCAGTGATGTTGAAAAATCCATAGGGGTGTGCTGTTTGTTTAGCACTGATGCTGCTTTATAGCTCTCACAGGTAGACTGCTACAATAACAAAAACAGCACCACTGTGTTTGAACATTTGCTAAAAAATACAGTGGCCAGCTGTTTTACAAAATCTGAGTTTTTTTTTTAAATGAAACCATACATTTGTGAGCTGTTATTAAAGTTCAACATCTTTTTTAGTAAAAAGTGGTATTTTAGGAATGCAGTTGCATTGTACAGATCGTAATGGCTGCAATAAATGAGTTTTTAAAAAAAATCAATTAACTGTTTTGTCTGCAAAATGTAACAAAATAGTGAAAGATTTGTCTGAGATTCCAAGGTGACATATTCACGTATCTTGTTTTGCCCGAGCAACAGACCAAATCCCAAAGATATTCAGTTTATGATTTAAAGAAAGACAAGGAAAATTTCTCTACTGGTCCACAGCTAGTGACAACAGTATGTATATACAATATGATCTCTATACTAAGTTTAACCATAGAAATCCTTCCAGGGTGGTGTGGGTGGATTTTACTCAGTAGCCTGACAAGAATAAGATTGGGAAGGAAACACTGAATCCTCAAAATTTAGAAATTTACGAGGAGTTTGCTTGGTTGTCATGGGACTGAAGATTTTCAATTGTTCAATTTTTCTGAGCACATTTAGGACTTCTCGTCCATGATGGACGGTTCAAATCCAAACGGGGACTTTATTGCATGCCATTCCCCATTTCTCTACCTTATTTCTCTACAGTCAACTCTCTAATAAAAGCATAAATGCCCCCCAAATACTTTAAATACTTTAAGTGCTTTCCATTCTTGGAAACAGCAGTTTGACAAAATAATTGCAAGTCAAGGTGGACTTACTAGTTTTTTACTATTGGTACTTGACACTAGCTTCCACTAGTAAAATTACTAGTAACAACCTAATATTAAGCTAATAATTGGACATTGAATTGAGATTATTTCCTCAAACTGCTGTTTCCAAGGCCAAGAACTATGGAGAAATGTCCATCATCAGAGCATTAAAGTGTATTTGATGTTCTCTCTCAGTCTTTAGTTCCATGAACATCCATGATGTTCATGGAACTAATGGCTGTTTATGTTTGCTCTTGTTCTTTCATTTAATCCCATCTGAGTCAAGCCCTGTTTTTTGGTTTGACTCCGTTCTTGGTTGTCCGATGAGCTCTGCCACCCATCTGTCTGACTTCTATATCCCTCCCTCTCTTTGTCTCCCCCACCCTCTCTCTCAGTTTTTCTCTCTCATCCAGTCTCACTCTGGTAGCCTGGAGGCCAGCCAGCTTTGTGTTTCTCAGGGCTCTACGAGCCTGCCTCAACACGATCAAATATTTAACAGGGACATAGATAGATAGATGGAGATGCATCTATCCATCCATCTATCAACTAACTGTACTTCTTTGCTCCAGCCAATTAGGTCTGATGCAGAATTTAGATTCTATTTGCTATGATCTGATCTTAGATTGACTTGTTAAAGAGCTCAGTACCACCCATAAATCCCCAAATTCCCTCCCAGCTCACTGTTGAAACCAACACAGATCACAGTTCACAAAACATGAACCATGATCTGGAAGTAAATGTTTGGATTTGGGGGTGGTATTGAGCACTGCAACAAAATCTGGGGGTTTATTTTTAACATGAGAAAAGTTATAAAAAGCTGGAAATAAGGGAAAACCCGGACCTCTTTTTTGATTTTTTTTTCCCCTTAAAACTAGTTACAGGAGACATATCAAGAGTGAAAATGACATGAAGTATAATACTTCAAGACTAATTTGGAGATCAATTTCACTTTGTGTTGAAGCCTATTTGGGTGTCAAATCTCAAGCAAATTCAGTAGCGGCTAATCTCAAATCTATTTCTAGACAGAATTTTAAAACTGCACAAGCCCCCCTGATTACATACAGTGGCAACATTTTATTGTTCAATGGTAAAGTTTTTGTTTCTTTCAACAATATACATCTATATACAGAACATGTTACATATTGTATGGACAAGACAGTCCAGAATAAGAAATGACGTCCATATTGAAAGATTACATACCACATAATTTACGTCCAATGCCATGTTCAGTACCAATGTAGGGTGTAAAGGTGGTGGATGGGCATGCAGCACATCTGACCTTTATTAGTTTATTAGTCCACAGTCCGTGTCCCATTACAGACGTCCAAGGAATGCTTTTCTTTTTATTAACCATAACCTTAACCATTATGCAGTTGCTATGCATGGATATTGTAGAAGACACAAGTTTAAATAATGTTGTTACTGGGTAAAATAATGTCGCTGAATGGTTAACATTATGGAATGATCATTGTCACAGTTAATAAAATAAAGTCTTCGACAGGATGTGAGCTCACAACTCCTGAATGAAAGTCAGAAGTGCAACATAGTATGGTATGGTCACTTTATATGTCCATGCTCGGGAACTTGCTCTGTCTCCCACTCACTCTTCTTCATGCTTGTACAATGGAAAAATTTCAGCATGTGTTTCCTTTTCCAGAATGATCTCCAACCAGCTCCGGCACACTCAGAAGTCAGAGTTAACCTTTGTTCAACTTCCACTAAGCGGATGGGCTTTGCCAACCTATGCAACAACTGATGCTCTCTGTTGGGAATCGAGTTACCCTACAACATATTAATACTTTACCACACTGCAGAAGCAGAGGAGAGGTTTCTGGCGCAACCTCGCCTTCTTCCACGGTACACAGAGAAAGTAAAAAAGGCTAAAGTGGTCAAAACTCCAGCAACACCTGTAGTGTAGTGTATTGGCCTGTGGCCTTCATTAAGGGCCACAAGCTGAAATATGTTCTTGCAGTTTTGACTGCTACACTATCAGATTACAGACTGCAGCATTGCTTTGTAGTTTACCACACTACCAGACTACAGACTGTAACATCGCTCTCATACACTCTTTACCAGCTGCAACTGCATGACTGCTTTTGTTTTCACCTTGTGAGTCTCTGTGTGTGTGTCCTCATGCAAAATGTGGTCCTGGAGACAATTACTGTAGCTACTGTAGTACTTTGGCAGGTGTTTATATGTCAAGATATAGTCACAAAACGTTACATGTGTGAAGTTGAGATCAAAAATAAGACCGAGTTCGAAGATGGTTGTGGTCTGACCCATGAGACTGACCATACTGAGTTCTCATGTACAGGAAAAATTAAAAAGATCACAATTAAAATTTTCAACCTAATAGAATTGCATCAACTTGGCTTTGAATTGCAGCACATTGTTTTGGTACAAATTAATTTTTGTATTTAATTGTGGACCATGTATATACTGTAGATGTTTATTGAATCATTTGAGATATAAACCATATTTTGACTAAAGAGTATAGTCAATGATAATAAAATGATAATTTTATTATTATGATAATAAAAAAGCCCAGCGGAAGTTCATCCCTCTCACTAATTTTCTGAGGTATATCTAAATGTTATTGCTGTTTTTTTATCTTTGTGACGGACCATGTAATGAACCTTTTATCTGCAGTCTCAATTTCCTTCATAGCTATCTTCAGGGTTCCCAGAGTTACCAGAGAAGTACTACAGCATATTGTTCAGGACCACCCACATGCTCCAACAATTCCCCATAAATTAGAATCTGAGGTACACTTTAATGGGTATATATATTAAGCATTTAGCACTAGCCCGTACAAGTTGCAGCAGAGCAGCCCTACATTGAAATAGCTTAAGAGTGCGAGGAGGGGTGTTATAATTAGTGCTTGGAGATGCAGATTATGGCCTATGGTGATTTGATCTGACCTATTTTGGAGGAAGTAGGGCAGCAAACTGTCTTTTTACAGATAGGTGGCCTGCTGCAGCGATGTCTGCCTGACAGCAAGCGCTAGGTGGGCACATACTCCAGCAATGACATGGTTTATGGGGATTAGATTGGCAAAAGTGAAATCTCCCCCCTAAAACAGCAGTCCCATTATTCACCTATTCATTTACTATTTTCTCAAGAGCAAGTCCAAGGATCTGGTCATACCCTCATCTCTATGCGCGCTTTTGACATAGGGGTGCTATTTCAGGAGATGCTCCTATAGGTTATATTAGATGGTAGGGACAAACAAGCTAAATGTTTTTTTTAAGTTGGAGGACTTGTCGAATAAAAGAGATGTAAGAAATAAAAAGTATATTTTTTAAAAAGTGTACATAATATGCCTACTGACTTTAACATAATTTCTGTGAATCTTACAATTATAATCTTGTGAATGAGGGA
This sequence comes from Xiphias gladius, assembly GCF_016859285.1. Taxonomy (NCBI): domain Eukaryota; kingdom Metazoa; phylum Chordata; class Actinopteri; order Istiophoriformes; family Xiphiidae; genus Xiphias; species Xiphias gladius. The sequence goes on along the minus strand of NC_053400.1, from coordinate 2,498,917 downwards.
TGTATTAATTCATCATTAGATAAATCCGATTGCATTTTCAGTCATCACATATACATATACATGCATAAACAACAGATGAGAGCAGCAATGTGAGCGTTCTACACAGGCTACTGAACCAAATGCACTGCTGTATATCTGAGGGGAGGCATGGAGGACACGCATCCCCAAGTATAAGAGGAAAAATTCTCTTCTCCATTGATCACTTCCACTTCAAACACGTATTACACTTTCATACTCACAGTTTGCTATTACTCAAGCTAAATGTTTGATTGCTCTCACTAACAAGAAAATTAAGTAGTCACCTGTTGTAAATGCTTGCCCTTAAAGGTAACCTCGACAAGAAGTTCAACTGCCATATGTCGGTATTTTGTTTAATTAGTTGATCCCTTTAATTGATCATGTCACTGTATTCCAAACTGATCAGTCATTCCACTCAAACTATAGCATATTTTTATATATAAACTTTTTACATCTTGGCAAGGTGAAATACCCGTGATGTGAATGACTTACAGGGCAACGGAACTGTATAGACAAGTACGCATGTATGGACTGATATGTAATATATAGGTATATAAAGTGAGTGATCAGGTTTTTGGAGTACCCCGGTTATGTATTGCACAAAAAAACACCATATCCTTGTTTCAGCAACCTTGATATGCTACCAAGAGTACTCCAATAGCAACCAGGATAGTGTCGTATGTAAACAACCAATCCAGGTTTCTAGTCAATCTGTGCCATGTTCACAGGTGCTTCCTCAGTTCCAGTTACGTTGTAGGTAGTTGCAAAACAAAAAAGTTGGTGATAAATGAGGAAATGATCATCTACTCACAGAAAAAAAGGAAAGTCTAATTAAGCAATTGCAGAGAAGCATTATTAGTGGAGAAGCAGAGTGGTGAATGCAGCAGAGTCTAAAACCCAGCAACCACACTGTTTTCATCCTCAACTGTTGAGGGAACTTATTGCAGAAATGGGTGATATGTCCAGGAATCAAAGACGAACCGGCATGCATATGATAAGAAACCTGGATACTGTTAGAATCATGTATTCATGATTACATTAGGACACTAATGTACATGTAAACATACACGCATACCGTGTTCCAAGATCTCAGCAATTACTTAGGTGACTACAGTGTTATCATAGCTGTTAATAGATAACAAAAGTAATTAACTGCACTTTTCCTATAAGAAATCTACACTAACTCAATTGACTGGTATGTATTGCAAGAGAGTGGCAGACATCATCAACAGAAACTAGTGTCTTTATAGACTAATCAGCAGACAGGTCTGAATAAGAAAGGACATGTACACTCAGCGTTACACTCAAAATCAGATTATACAAGCATAAAAGAAACAGAGAGCAGAAATTTCTGTACGACCCCCATGTACGCTTAACTATGTGCAGCCTGACAACCATGTTCCAACCTTAAGTTCATGAGTTCGCAGGTGCAGAGAAGACATTTGGATTCAGTCCAGAATAGACAGTCACATATACAATTAGGCTATCAGGGAACTTTAAAAAGGCCAACCTACTTGATGCAAAACTGTCTACTCTGGTGCCACCCTTCGCCCAAACGGAGTGTTTCCAGTAGGTGAGTACGCGCCTGAGACACAGACAGTCTCCGGGTGTGTGCTGCATGTGTGAAAGGGCAACTCCGGACAATGTCTAGACCTGATTCTCCGGACATTGTCTGGAGTTCATATAAGAAAACTGTTAAAGAGTCTACAAACATGCTAGTGGCCCTGTGAGGCTGTACTTTGACACAGTGGTGTTTTGATCTAAATGTTCATGCTAGCATGGCAAGATGCTGACAGTGACAATGCTAACATGTTGATGTTTAGCAGGTACCATGGTTACCATCACCATCATTTATATGTTAGCATGCTAACATTAGCCATCGGTTTTTCAGGTATTTAGTCATTAATAACAATTAATAACAAACAACAACTTTTGACCTTATGTTGGTGCTAGATGAAATGTCAGAAGATCACCTAAGCCATAAGGATCTATTCTCTTGGCACCATGGGTATTTGTACAAAATTCCTTGGCAATGTAACCAATAATTGTTGAGATATTTCAGTCTGAACCAAAGTGGTGTGTCGACAGACTGACACTGCCATCTCTTCAGCCATGATGCTAGCATAGCTAAAAATACAAGTGCTTTTTGTTTTTTTTTCTTTTACAATAAACTGATGCATTGTCTACATTATCATTAAAAGATTGTTTAAACATTTCAAATGATACTATATCAGTGATAACAGAAATCAATTGCATATGAGGTGGAGTGTCCGTAAGTTACTGTATGTGCATATATACAGCCTATCCAGTACACAAAGGAAGTGCTCCAGGGCTGTGGCTTGTTAAATTAGTGTGAGAAACACATTACTTTCTGAGAGAGGTGGCCACAAAGAGCTATAATCTGCACTATACCCTCCCCCTCGTATGCAGCACTGTAACCTCAGAAGTGGTCATTGAAATTCAGGGCACTGAGGAGTCGGCTGAAAGTAAAATGACTTATCTCACTTGATGCTCCTCAATTCACACAAAGGTTGAGATGAGTTTTCAGGGCAGAGTGGAAATGCCAGCAGTGTTCAATGGCCGTTATTGGACAAGCTTTGATTCCATTCATACCGATGAATGTTTTGGATTGAGGACATCATTTAATGTCTCACATTTCTCTAACACAGATATCTCAGTATGGTAATGAGTGTGATTGTGTAAGGCCTCTATCTAGGTAAATGTTTCAGAGGTGGGAGACATCATTTTTGTTTTTCCTTTTGTAGCCAGACAGGAGAAGAGGTTCATTATGCAGTAGGGAAATGTAGCCTTGCTCTTGGTTGCTGTCTCCCACGCATTCAGTCACTCTGAAAATACAGACACACACGCATGCATGCACACACACACACAGCACATACAGACACATGGACATTTATAAAAGCATCTGCACATAGTGTAGGCGTAGAGCAGATTTTCAGGTGCAGATAAAAAGCTTCTACTGTTGTTATTTTCTCTCTGCTGACAGGAGAGGCAGACAGTGGGGGAGCAGAGAGAACCCAAAGGCTGCCATACTTCCCCACTTGATATTGTAATTATAACCAACTACTGCATGCACTGATCATGTATGCAAAAATGTTTATTTTAACATTCTATTTTCCATTGCCCTATATTCAGTGTTAAGGGATTTTCATTCTTAAAGGGGGACTGCACTGATTTTATACATCAGTTTGACATGTTAGGTCTACTCAGTCTGTGAAAACAGTATAATCTTTAGTGACAACCTTGATGATGTCAGCAGACTTGGTCGAGAGACTTCAGCGGATATAAATGTATGCATTACTCATTCTTTTTTTCCCTCTGTAATGTGGTATTTACTTTTTGGCAAGCTCAACATAAGAAGTAATTGTATTTTTCACAAGAGTAAATTCCTGTCACTACACTATCAGTTTTTTATATTTTGATGGCAAATTTTATATTCACAAATACAAATTCTCTAAATCTCCACCAAATTAAATGACTTTCCTTTTCAGAAATCCAAAGTGTTGCACTCTTTAAGGCATATGAAAACCCACAAAAGGGCCTTAGTACTCTTTGGATGCTTAGAACTAATGCACATCGATAATTCTTATTTTTTTATGTATTTATTTACTTATTTATTTTCCCTCAGTCCTTTTTTTTTTGGTTTTATTATTTAATATATAATTATATTGTTTCTTTGTGCTGTGTCTTTTTAAATTTATTGTTCGATTTTTTGTTAGTTGTTGTTTGACCATATGTTTTTGCGATGGTTTTCCTTTGTGTATAATATTGTTCTTTTTCTCTTTTTACATTATATTCAATTTGTGACAAATTGTTGAAGTGTAGAAATTGTACCTCATAGTGGAAATGTGAATATTGTGTGCTTAATTCAACACCTCACCCACTCTGGAATTTTATTTTATTATATTCATTTTGTTCTCTTTTTGGGGTAGGAATGAGAACATAGCACAGTACAGGTACAACATAGAGATGTACTGTATACTAATAATGAGACAAATTATAAAACTATTAATAATAATGATAGTCTGAATAATAACAATAATAAAACTAAATATGATAATAATAATCAAAATCATAATAATTGAAGCAGTGGGTGTTGAGAGGGATCATGGGGGCAGTAGGTGGTTTGCAGTCACAGATCCAAACTCTGCAGCACCAGGGGCAGAAATACGTGCAGAAAGTGACAGGAAGAGAGAGGAGAGAGACGAGAAAGCAAAAAAGTATGGGAGAGAGAAGAAGTCAAGTGAGTAAGTTAGTGGTTAAAAAGTGAAAGTAAGTTAGTAGTTGATGGGATATGAATGCGTACAGATGGAGAGGAAGAGGAGCTCGGTGCATCATGGGAAGTCCCCAGGACGTCTAGCCCTATAGCAGCATAACTAGGGGGTTGTTCAAGCCAAGCCTGAGCCAGTCCTAACTATAAGCTTTATCAAAAAGGAAGATTTTAAGCCTACTCTTAAACGTGGAGAATGTGTCTGTCTCCGGGATGAAAACTGGAAGATGGTTCCACAGTAGATGCGCCTGATAACTGAAGGCTCTGCCTCACATTCTACTTTTGGTGACTCTAGGAACCACAAGTAAGCCTGCATTCTGGGAGCGCAGTGTTCTACTGGGGTAATATGGTACTATGAACTCTTTAAGATATGAAGAGGTCTGACCATTAAAGGCTTTGTCGGTGAAGAGTGCGATTTTAAATTCTATTCCAGATTTTACAGGGAGCGAATGCAGAGAAACTAACACATGAGAAATATGATCTCTTTTCCTAGTTCCTGTCAGGACTGTGCAGCATTCTGGATCAGCTGGAGAGTATTTAATGATTTGTTAGGGTAGCCTGATAATAAGGAATTACAATAATCCAGCATGGACTAGTTTTTCTTCATCTTCTTGAGACAGGATCTGCCTGATTTTTGCAATGTTACGTAGGTGAAAAAAGGAAGTCCTTGAAGTTTTTTTTTTTTATGTGGGAGTTAAGAACATATCCTGATCAAAGAGAAGTCCGAGATTCCTTACAGTGGTGCCGGAGGCCAGGGCAAAGCCATTTAGAGTAACTATATCATTAGATAATGTGTTTCTGAGGTGTTGGGGCCAAGTAAAATAACTTCAGTTTTGTATGAGTTTATCAACAGAAAGCTGGTGGTCATCCAGGTCTTTATGTCCTTAAGGCATGCTTGAAGTTTAGCTAACTGATTGGTTTCATCGGGCTTCATTGACAAGTACAATTATTGTATCATCTGCATAACAATGGAAGTTTATGGAGTGTTAACCACTAATTTTACCTAAAGGTAGCATATATAAGGTGAATAGAACTGCTCCAAGCACAGAACCTTGTGGAACTCCGTGACTAACTTTTGAGTAAATGGAGGATTTAGTGTTAACATGCACAAACTGAAATCGATTTGATAAATAGGACTTGAACCAGTTTAGAGCGGTTCCTTTAATGCCAATTAAATGTTCCAGTCTTTGTGATAGGATATGAAGTTCAATGATATCTAATGCAGCTCTAAGATCTAAAAAGAGAAGTTTTAGAGAAGTTAAGATAAGTTTTAATTACATCAGACAAGTCCTTTGTCTGATGTAAGTAGAAGGTCATTTGTAACTTCCTCTCTTGTGCTATGATCATTCTAAATCCTGACTGAAAATCCTCAAATATACTATCATCATGTAGTGATGTCACAAAACTGGTCTGCGACAGCTTTCTCAAAGATCTTAGAAAGAAAGGGAAGGTTCGATATGGGTCTATAGTTGGCTAAAACATCTGGGTCAAAAGAAGGCTTTTTAAGAAGAGCTTCAATTACAGGTGTTTTAAAGGACTGCGGTACATAGCATGTTAATAAAGACATATTGATTATAACTAGTAGACAGGTGCTAACTAAGGGTAAAACTTCCTTAAGAAGCCTAGTTGGGATGGGGTCTAAGAGACAGGTTGACGGTTTAGATGAAGACATTGTTGAAGTTAGTTGGCGAAGGTCGATGGGAGAAAAACTTTCTAAGTATATCTCAGGTTTGAAAGCTGTTTGTTAGGTTCCTGTGTTTGAAGATAAATTGGTGCTGGTTGAGGGCAGGAAGTGGTGAATTTTGTCTCTAATAGTCAGAATTTTATCATTAAAGAAGCTCATGAAGTCATCACTACTGAGAGCTACGGGAATACATGGATCAATGGAGCTAAGACTCTCTGTCAGGCTGGCTACAGTGCTGAAAGGAAACCAAGGGTTGTTTTTTATTTTCCTCTATTAGAGATGAGTAATAGGCTGTTCTGGCATTACAGAGGGTGTTCCTATATGTTTTAAGACTATCAGGCCAGGCTAAGCAGGATTCTTACAGTTTGGTTTGGTTTGGTTTGGTTTGGTTTTCGTTTTCATGTAGTGTGCTTTAATATGCGGGTTTGGGAGTTAAACCATGGAGCTAACCTCTTTTGTTTTATTATCTTCTTTTTTAGAGGGGCAATAGAGTCGAGTGTCTTCCTCACTGAGCCTGCAGCACTATTAACAAGATGGTCAATTTGGGACTAAAGTTAGCATAGGAGTCCTCTGTTATATTTTGATATGGCAGTAAATTAAGTGCTGATGTAATCACTTCCTTAAATTTAGCTACAGCACTATCAAATCTTGAAAATATTTTTGCCTAATGGTGTGTAGTCCAGCAATAGGAATTCAAAAGTTACCAAACAATGTTCTGATAAAAGAGGACTCTGCTGAAAGACTATTAAATGTTCAATTTGGATGCCATAAGTCAGAACGAGGTCCAAGGTGTGGTTAAAACAGTGAGAGGGTTTATGTACACTCTGAGCGAAGCCAGTTGAACCTAATAATGAGATAAACGCAGTGCTAATGCTAATTATCAGCATCCACATGAATATTGAACTCACCTACTATAATTACTTTGTCTGTACTACGGACTAAACTTGATAAAAACTCAGTTATCAGTACCAGGTAGCTCAGCTGCTAACATGTTTATTCAAGTGACCTATTTGTGCAATGGACTGCTCTCTCATAACTGTTTGTAAAGTACTCTTCTTTTGTGGAGCAGTTTATACTCTGACGGTGCAGGTTATATAAAAGTGGATGTTGTGCCACAGCTATTATAATAGCATCCTCTGTTTTGGACACTTTAGCTCTCCGAAAAGTCAGCATTGTCAACATGGTTTGCCACCACTCAAGTTCAATTTGATGCAAATAATTTGCACAGATTTACCTACTTTGCCCAGTGAATGGGTCATATGATTGCACGACTATTGAAATGAACTGATTTATGTTTGCATCCAGCTAATTAATTTAAGTTCAATATTCCCTGTACTTTTAGATTTGTATTGGTCACTACCATGTCTTGAAACTAATCTAACTTTGTAGCTGCTTTGTGCCACTTTCACCAGGTAGTTGCTAACTTTGTCTGTCTGCCATTTGGTACTGAGCACGTATAGCATACTGTTGCATTATTAGAACTTATTGTTGGTTATATATCTGCCTGATGCTGCTCCTGTGTTGACATACGGCTTGCGCCCAGTGTTATACTGGCGAACTGGAATTTTTCTGGAGTGCGCTGATGTCATTTCATCAAGTGTACCAGTTTGGCAGGTTGGTGACTTGCTGTTAAAGTCACCAAGTGGGAGGAGAGGTGGCAACCTTGTTGCCAAGAATTAGTCCGTATCGCGTGGTACCTCAGCCGCCTGCTATGAGCAGGTCGACAGAAGCTTTTGTCCATAAGATTTGGGTCACTTCTCTAAAATTATACAAACTCCTTTATTCATGTTTTGTTCATCTTTACACTTTTACTGTACATTTTTCAACTAGTTAACGTGATCACATAGAAGAAAAAAGTTGTACTGATATGGCATTATACTCTAAAAACAGATGTGTTAATATCAACACAAGTTGTGTCGATTCCGAACACACCAATGTGTCTATATAAGGACCACACATTTTATGTTACTATTGACACAACTACTTTGTTGAGAGTTTTAACACAACACTTGTGTTGGACTTTCAAACACAGTGATTGTGTCACATACAGACAGGCGACAAATTAAAGGAAAAACAATATAAAGTGTCTTAGTAAGATGTTGGGTCACCATGAGCTGCAAAAACAGCTTCAGTGCTCCTTGCCATTGATTCTACAAGTCTCTGGAAGTCTACTGGAGGGTTGCAACACCATTTTTCCAAAAGATATTCCCTAATTTGTTTTGATAATGGTGGTGGAGAGTGCTGTCTGACATGTCAGTCCAAAATCTCCTCTAGGTGCTTGACTGGGTTTGAGATCTGGTAACTAAGAAGACCAGCACATATGATTCACATCATTTTCATACTCATCAAACCATTCAGTAACCCCTCGTACCTTATGGATGGTGGTATTATCATCATGTTTATCCGCTCATTTTTAAGGTTTTTCCTTTAATTTTTCACCCGACTTTATATCACAATATGTGTGGTTCTTATATAGAAACGTTATCATGTTAAAAAAAATTGTTAATTCTATTCCTAAGAATTCGAATTAAAATAAGCAGACATGCAACTGCGGAAAAAAGGTTAACATTTTTTGTACAATTTATTTTGACAATTGTGGTCATGAACATTAAAGATTTCATCAATAAAATTTTAAATGCATATGGTAATCAAGTTCCTGACATACAAATCTTCATTACCATAACAAAATACATATTCTCATTCTGTATAACATTTTTAAACACATACATCAGGTCAATTTTTTTTTTTAAATAACAATAATTCTATACAAAATTTTTCATGCATATAGTCATAAATATAAAAAAAAACATTTTCCCATTCAGTCTAAAATTTCTTCAAATGGGTTGTCAACAAACATTCTGTATGAAATCTGTTCTCATACTGTATACATGTGATCATTAACATAAGAAAAGCACTTTATCACATTCTGTAAGCAAAATAAGCACCAGATTCTGAAAGGTCCAGACCAGAGTGATTTACACAATTTTTTACCAGGGATTTAAGTAAACTCTTCTTCTCCCTGGAAACTTGACAACAGGCTTAAGGATCTGACATCTGCAAGGACATTTATGCTAACCATTTCAAATACATCTTTTTGGTCCAGCACACTAGCATAGTAATGATCGTCAAAACATCAAGCCAAAAAAATTGTGACAAACATCAATTCCTTTTCCTTTTCACTTTCTGAGAGGATTTGAACCTTTTTCACCAAACAGACATTCACCTCTTGTTTCAAAGTTAAGAGGGACTACACTCCCCGTTCTGTAGGTCTGACCAAACACACTAACTGTGCAACATGGATAGTGCTTAAAATGACAAGATCATTATTTTTTGTATGCAGCTTTTTCGCGGAGCAGCTCACTGAGATCTAAGGATCCCACAATGACAGGAAAGGCATTTGGAAGTGATTTTTCTCTCTCAAGTGGCTTCCCAAGTTTCCAGCTCTATATTTCCTGGATTTGGTTCTTGTAAGCAATCCTTTTAGATATGTTTTTAAAGTTACAAACTATATTAGCTTGACATTTCTAAGGATAGTGTTTACTTGTAAACCTCATGCAACATAACTTGACAAACCGTCCAAAAATTACAATCGTTCTGCCATAGTGAATCATGAAATGGTGGTTGGGGATAAGTGGCCTGTCTAGGTAGGGTGTCTTAAACATGTTATGGTGGTGTATTTTGAACTATTCTGAAACCCAAGTAGTCTGTTTGTGACTACAGGTGCAAATGTTATACTGCATATTTCTCTCAGAAGAAGGAACAGTTTCCAATGTGGTATCTGACTACTAATTACCTCACCCAGCATGACTGGTAAAAAGAAGAGGAGACACTACATTTGGCTGTCTGTCTGTTTGACAGCATTTTTATTTGTTCTAAGATTGGGAATTACAGATGGCTTGTTCTTCTTGTTCATATAAGCGAATCAAAGCTTCATATTCTATCGTTAAGCTGTTCCTCATATATTATGTCCCAGCAGAAGTAACAAAACACGGGGGCCAAGAAAGTCTACAAATATCAACAATGGGAATGACAAGCAAGGTTGTCAGCTGTCAAGAGGCAAATGGTACCGTAAAGCAAATTGATTTGACCTTTGATGTCAACTGCAATACCTTGATTTTCGAGAGATTTAATGTCTCTAACAATGGCTGTAGTATTTTGCTAAACCCATTAGTCTCTGTCCGTAGAATTAAAAAGGAGACACAAATAAATGTTTGCAGGAAATGAGTCTTACTCTGTAGGCAAGTTCCTCAAAGAAAAATGCACAGCTCCCATTTAGTGTATTTTGGTTTTAGAAACTAAGGTATTAGTGGTCTTTACATCTTCAAAATAAATTTGTATCTGTAGGTGATCTGGATATCTAATGTATTGAGGATGAGTCGCAAACTGTGCACCATTGCAATAGTCTCGCATTTTACCATCCATACTTTTATTAGACTCGATGTAATGGCTCCGCATTTTTTTCACAGCTAAAAATAAATCTGATGGAGTCAATAATAGAAATATACTGAAATGTATCTTATATCAGCACTTGTTTCAGTTAGCTGCCCTGTGTCCCAGGATTCACTCTGTTGGTTTCACAAGAGACATTTTATCAAAGAAATATTTACTTATCTTATAGGGAGTGTCAATATCCTCAAACATTTCCCTTCCACTTTCCACTTCCTGCATCAAAGTTGTAAAAGCATCATCATAAGGTATGGAGTGGATATCTATAAAGGACAGCATTCTCTCTTGAACAATGTCCATAGTCCAGTTTATGACTTCTTTTGAACATATACTTCTCCCCTGCACACACATTTGGGCTACAGCTGCGTAATCATTAAGAGTTGGTGAATCTACTGTATCATCTTCAGGTCTGATATCTGCTGTAGCTTCTTCTAGAATTAGTTCAATATCAATGTCAATGTTCAACATATTACAAAGCTCCAAGTGTCCAGGAACATAGTCAGTATGTTCATTTGATGTCATATTTGAATGGTCTTTCTTGATAGGTTTTGTATAGGAGTTTAGATTGTGACATCTCACAAATTTTTCTGTTCACCTCACGGTAGTCAGTATTAGGCCTCAAACTAGAATCCGACTTTTTAACTAGAAGGCTTGGGGAGGCCCAGTTAGATGAACAAGGCTCAGTGATGACATTGTCTAGCATATACTTAACTTCAGATTCCAACTGTCTCCTCTTTTCATCCGACATATGATAAAAGTGCTGATATATATCTACTGTATGTCATGCTCTATTCAGTGTGTTCAGGATGGGGTATCAGGAAACAGCGATGGATAGCTGTTGATTAGTTTGATCAGCTCATTACGTTTATCCACATCCAAGTGAGTAATGAAGCTATCCAAATTTTTTCAGTGTTTCAGAATTTTTCAAGCGGCCCCGCAACAACCCATCATCAGAAACAATTTCCACTCTCTCCTTCCACTCTGGATTGGAAATGGTGAAACTCACAAGTGTGATATGGCTTCAGAAGGTTTATATGGCACAGCTCATGAAATCGATTAGATCAGAGACTTGATGCACCAAAGAAAAAGTGCCACTGTGTTTTCCCTGGAAAGGTAAACTGACAAGAGGCAAAACAGCAAGGAAGTGCTCACCTGAACTAAACTGATTAACCACAGCCCGCTGGTCTTATCTATTTTCCATATTTCCTTGTTAAATCTCCATTTTTGCCTTTGCCAATTCTTCTGCCCTGTATAATTTTAGTCTGAAGCCGTTCCCATAATCTATGAAGTTTTGAGGTGGGTGCTCTGGCAAACATCTGTGTTGCAAAACTCGTTGGACCACGCACTTTATGTCCAAACAATAGATCATTTTGGCTGAAACCAGTACTTTCCTGGACAACCTCATGAGCTGCTAACAGTAACCATGGTAATCCATCCTCCTGGTCACCTAACAGCTGTGTAAGCACGCAGTAATGAAGCATTTTGCGAAAATGTTCAAGTGTGCTTTGACTTTGTGCATGGCATGCTGTCGATTTGCAATCTTTTATGTGCAGCTGTTTAAGCACATGAGCGAACAAATGGGATGTGAAGTTGAAACTTTGGTCAGACTGTAGTACTTTAGGGATGCCAAATATGGAGTTGAACTGAGTCAGTGCTCTGACCACTGCCCTTGGCTGTAATAGTGCGAAGCGGATAAGCAGCAGTATACCTTGTAACCTGACACATTACAGTCAACAAATATGTGTATCCAGATTTGGATAGGGCAGGGGACTGACACAGTTAACAATCCAAGGCTAAATGGCTGTCCAATTGCAGGGATTGAATGTAAGGAAGCAGGTTTACTGACCTGATTAGGCTTGTCAGTGAGCTGACAGGTACGACAACTTTTGATGAAGGAAATAGCTTTAAGAGTGGCCAGAAGAAATGTTGCAGCATACGATTGTAGATTTTATCGATGCTGAGATGACCTGCCACATCACCATGTGACGTCTGGATTACATTACTGCGACAGTTAGAAGGGACAACAACTTGGAAGAGTGGGTATCCTATAGACTCGTCCCCATGTGGCATCCACTTTCGAACCAATAACCCATCAAAGACAAAATAAGACTGAGCAGTATTTTTCACCTCTGACACTGGCACAAATCTGTTCACAGCTCAGGTAAAGAAGAACTGGCCTCCTGTTCTGCCACTCCTGTTCTGCCTGTGAACGTACTAACTAATCTACCAGCAATGAGTCTGGCAACTCCAAACACTCTGGCTCCAATAGATCTGGCGCATCACAGGCTGGGAAAAGGCTGAGTCCAATGGCCTCACCGAGGATGCATTGTCCTACCACAATGCATCATGCTGCTGGTTTCACTACATTAGGCAGACCATCAGCCCACACCTTGTCACCAGCCTGATATTTCCCCCAAATTCATATGTACACCCTCAACAGGCAACAGGGGATGGATACCGACTGACACCTCCCCTTGAACAAGACAGAAAATGGAACCATACCAATTTCAAGAGTGATTTCACACCAGACAGTATCAGTTTTTGGATGAAAATGGTAACACATACTCAAAAATGAAAGAATCTATTGCTACAGTGTTTCTTAGGATTTGAATGGAAATCTGCACAGTACTTTCCACCAACAAGACCCACCCATCTGACATCAAGGAAGATAATCATCCTGAGGAGCCACCCGAACAGGATGCGGCTGCAACTGACCAAACTCCCTGCTGTCATCAGATGTTATAACTTTAGCATAACATCAGATTTCACAAACTGAGAGTTCCTGCCCTCTGCGGCCTCAACACTATTAGCTCTGGAGGCATCTGAAAGCTTACCCTCTTTTACCAGTTGTAACTGATACTGTTGCACATCCAATTTTGCACACTCGGTTTTATGTTTTATAGTTTAAATTTCTACCTCCTTTTCATACTTTAGCCTCTCTAACCCAAATTGCTGCTTTAGTTGCAAATGCTACGATACCTTTTGTTACTAAAAAGTTACAGTCCCTGGGCTAGGCACCACACTGGTCACTGGGCTAATATAAGCTCTATAAGCTCTATACAAGGGAAGCCATCCTCATAACCAAACAGCCAAATAATTCTCCACAAACCTTGACTGGGACACATGGGAAAACCAAACCCGGGGTAACAGGTGAACAGGAGCCCCATCCCTATACTGATGCTAACTACAACTGTTGAAGCTAATTTACTAATTCACCCCTAATCTTCATGCCGTTCTTGGGGGGTAATTATGCATGTGAGTGGTGTGAAGAAAGCAACCAGGAAGCTGGCGACCCTCTCACAGCCACAGAGATTGTCTCTGTCTCACTCTCTCTCCCAGGTTCCACATCTCTCCAGGTTTTGGGTTTGTTTTGACATTTTTTCTGCATTCAACAGAGGCACATGCATTGAGCCTGTTTGTGACACTTCATGGACAACGTTACCATTAACAACTGTTTATTTACCGGTCTAGAAGAAACGTTGCAGGTTCAGCATTACACTTAATTCCTTTACTCACCAAGAGCTGTCTCCAGCAATTGAAAGCAACGCAAATATTAACTCTTGTTTTGCTTCTTTTTCTATCACTTCTTTTCTTCTACTTAAGTTATCATGCCAACCAGCTAGCCCCGGCCCATACTGTCTCATAATACCCTTTTGCACAGTGAGCCACTGTAGCATCCAGTCTGCCCTCAATCCAACATGAGAGGATGAAGAAGTAGTGCAAAAAGGAAAAAATTGATGCTGAACTTGCAATGTTTCTTCTGGTAAGTAAACAGTCTGGTTATTTCTATATCGTGGAATTTATATTTAGATCAGATTACACGCAAGTTTGCAGGAGTAGTTGTTACTAGCAGTTTATAATTATCCAGTAGTGGAAGTAGCAGTGACACTACCAGTATTAGTGTTAATTTTGGTACCCAATTTTGATTTTTTTCATCTTTAGTCTCTGACAAAAATGATCTTAATACAAAAAATATATATTTTATTGTCACATTTCAGTAACTACATATTGTTTAAAGGATAAGGATGGAATACTTCTATCTATAAGAAGGCCCACTACAAGAGGAGAAAATACAGTGGACAATGTTTACACAAATACAAAAAATGTACATTCCCTCGCTCCCACCACCTTAGACCACATATCTGTCATTTTAATTCGAGCATCCAAGACACTCCTGAAACTTTCCAAGGCCAATCAACAAACAGATTAGTTGGCCAAACAGATTAGTTGACAGGTTGGCCAGATGGAGCTGTCTCAGCCCTGCAGGACTGCTTCTAAAGCTCTGAAATTAGCATGTTCAAATAGGCAGCTTCATATTGGCAATGCAATGATCTGGAAGAATAAAACCATCACATCAAGGGCAACCCATAAGCCATGGCTGATAGCAGCAGTTAAGATGTTGCTGAGGATCCAAGAAACTGGATTCAGATCTAGGGAGAAAGCAGCCTTAAAAGCAGCAAGAACTAACCTGTCATGTGGCATCAAAGTATTAGGGAATCAGGTCAAGCATGGGCCTTGAGGTCACAGGCGAAACAGCAGCAAATCTTTCTGAAAGGTACACTGTCCCCTCTCCTTGAGATGTTGGGCAGCTGTCTCAGGCTATTTGGGAAAACAGAGCCATTCTGATCAAAGTGAAGATGAATTGCTGTAGTAGCCATGGTCCAAGGAGATGGCTGTTTTTGCCTGCGTAGACGCCATAGATTGGGGTCTATTGCATGGGCATAGCCAGGTAACAGTAGCTCCAGACCAGGATTCGCTGACATTATACTGAAGGCTACATGCAATGAGATCTGAACTAACACAGGTAGAAACATTTCCCTGTTTTCAGAATAGTGAACCAATAGACTAAATCCACATACTGTGCAGGCATTGATCTTGACCCTTTCTGAGTGTAAAGAATTTGCAGCATAATCTGTAAGGGTTAAAAGACTGAGTACAGGGGACTGAGCTACAGAATGGAGATGGCATCATGTGCATAAACTTGTAATGATTATTTCTCCATTCTCCTTGGCCAAGTTTAGACGTCTTAGGCTCCTGAACAGTTTCTTCACTGATGAGTTGACCAATAATCAGCAAAATCTCCACAACATGGAGAAAACGGGATTATGCAGAGAATCAACAGCCACTGTGCTGAAAGCAATGACACACAGCACTTTTGGAAGGGCATCCAGGCCATCATAGTATTCACAGCCCCACCAAAGACCTGTGACAGTGTTGTCTCCCTTCTAGCTGTGTTGAACAACTTCTATGCACAATTTGACAAGTTGAATAATGTGCAGGCAGTGAAGACCATCCCTCTTCCAGATGACCAGGTTTTGCATGTGACTGACAAAGCAGTAGGACTAGACAAAATCCCAAGTAATGCCATCAAAGCCTGTGTTGAACAGCTGACAAATGTCCTCACAGACATTGTGCTCGCCCATGCAGGCATCCCCACCCGCTTCAAGTCAACCACCATCATCCTGGCGCCTAAGAAGTCTGTCTGTGCTATCTGATTGATTATCACCCTATAGCACTCACACCTACTCCACCAAGCCAGGCTTATATCGAGATGCAATTCATTGACTTTAGCTTAGCCTTCAACACAATCATCCCAAAACACCTGATTATGAAACTGAGTCAGCTAGGCCTACATACCTCCCTTTGAATTAGATCCTGGATTTCCTCACTGGTAGGCTGCAGTCACTCCAGATCAGCACCTACACTTCCAGCACCACCACACAGAGTACAGTCACTCCCCAGGGCTGTGTACTCAGCCCACTACTGTTCACCCTGCTGATCTATGAGTGCGATGCATCTTTCAGCTCCTACCACATCATTAAGTTTGCTGATAACACATCAATGGTGGGCTCCATCAGCAATGATGAAACATCTTACAGACAAGAGGTGGACTTACTATCAACATGGTGTAAGACAACCTTTGCCTAAACATAAGGAAAATGAAGGAGCTCATCATTAATTTTCAGAAAGGACAGTGCGAATCACAGACCTCTCCTGGAAGTCACACTTCACAGTACTCTCTAAGAAAGCACGGTAGCATCTCCACCTTATACCTGTAATATAATAGACTCAATCCCCTCAAATACACTTGATTTACCTAAACTCTGACTGTTTTAACACAGCAGATCACTCACTGCCATCCTTGCTCATTTGGTAGTTTTTCAGCTACCTGTGCAGAGCAGCTGGTCATTCAGAAGCTGGATTCACTTTAGGGCAAGGTTATGATGTAGAGGGAGTTTGTGATTGTTTGACAGCCTATATTCCTGCATATATTCCTACCATCCAGAAAACTAGTAGTAGAGTTAACATTAACTGAAAACACCCTTAATTTTACTGTTAATGTGATGTTACATTAATATTAGCTTACTCTTATTATGATTTGTTCCAGCTGTGTTGTAGACCACTTGATTTTCTGTGTGATTATATATGAATTTAGTTCACAAATCAGTCACCTTTTTCCTTTCAAGAACCAGTAATGGAAGCTAACGCTACTCAGACACATAATATTTATGAAATTCAAGATACTTATAATTACAGCCTCCGAAGAAGAGCAGCACAGGGCATTGTTTTACAGGTTTGGAGGTACAGTGATTGATTCCACATACAGTTAGCTTTGAAACAAAGCCATCAAGATGTGATTGAAGCGTAGACTTTCAGCTTTAATTCAAGGGGTTTGACAAAAAAAATTTTATTAACCATTTAGGAATTACAGCCATTTTTACACATAGTCCCTCATTTTCAAAGGTAAATGGACAATGAATAATTAATAATTCATCAGTTTCATGGCCAGTTGTGGCTTGTTTCCTTGTTAAAAGGTAAAAGGTCTGGAGTTGATTCCAAGTGTTGAATTTGCATTCAGTGGCTGTTCATGGGAACTCTCAATATGCGGTCCAAAGAAGTGTCAATGCAAATGAGAGAGGCCATTATTAGGCTGACAAAACAAAACAAACCATTCTGACATATGGCATAAACTTCAGGAGTGGCCAAGTCAACAATTTGGTATATTCTTAAAAAGAAGGAATGAACTGGTGAGCTCAGCAACACCAAAAGGCCTGAAAGACAATGGAAGACAACTGAAGTGGATGATCACAGAATTCTTTCCTTGGTGAAGAAAACCGCCCACAACACTTAGCCAGGTCAAGAACAATCTCGAGGAGGTAGGCGTATCATTATCAAAGTCTAAAATCAAGAAACAGCTTCATGAATGTAAATACAGCGGCTTTACCACAAAATGCAAACTACTGGTAACAGTCAAGAACAGAATGGCCAGATTAGACTTTTCCAGAAAACATCTAAAAAAAAGCCTGCTCAGTTCTAGAAGAACATTCTTTTGACAGATGAAACCAACTTGTACCAGAATGATGGGAAAATAAAAGTATGGAGAAGGAAAGGAATGGCTCATGATCAAAAGCCACCACATCATCTGTAGAACATGGCGTAGCAAATTTTATGGCAAGAGCATGTATGGCTGTCAATGTAACTGGGTCACTGGTGTTTACTGATGACGTGACTGCTGATAGAAGTAGCAGGAGGAATTCTGAAGTGTGTAGGTCTATGCTATCTGCTCAGATTGAGCCAAATGCTGCAAAACTGATAAGACAGTGCTTCAGAGTACAGATGGATAATGACTCAAAACATACCGTGAAAGCAACTCAAGAGCTTCTCAAAGCAAAGAAATGGAATATTCATCAATAGCCCAGTCAGTCACCTGACCTCAACCCAACTGAGCATGGCTTTTCACTTTCTGAAGACAAAACTGAGGGCAGAAATCCCCGCAAACAAGCAGCAACTGAGGGTGTCTGCAGTAAAGGCCTGACAAAGCAACTCAGCAGCTGGTGATGTCTATGGTTCTAGACTTCAGGCAGTCATTGACTGCAAAGGATTTTCATCCAAGTATTTAAAATCATCCTTATATTTATAATTATGTTGGTTTGGACCCACAAACAAGCAGCAACTGAAAGCGGCTGCAGTAAAGGCCTGACAAAGCATCTAAAGGGTGGAAACTCAGCATTTGGTGATGTCCAAAGGTTCCAGGCTTATGCAGTCATTGACTGCAAAGAAGTTTCATCCAAGTATTTAAAATCATCCTTATATTTATAATTATGTTGGTTTGTCTGTAATTCCTAAACGGGTAATTAAAATTTTTTGTTAAACCCCTTAAAATTAAAGCTGAAAGTCTACACTTCAATCACATCTTGATGGCTTTGTTTCAGATTCATCGTGGCTGTGTACAGAGGCAAAATTACGTAAATTGTTTCACTGTCCAAATACTTATGGTTTAACTGTATGTATGCAGGTCTTTGATTAAGACCTATATTAAAACAGTAATTAGTTTGTTTGTCTATTCCTTGGTATTTGACATAATTTAAGCCATTTTCACATATGAAGCCCTGACAATGTCCGGAGAAAGAGAACTGTACATTGTCTGGAGTTGCCCTTTCACACATGCAGCACACAACCAGAGATTGTCCGTGTGAGACATTGTTTGCACCTACTGGAAATACTGTTTGGTTTAGGCGAGAGGTGGCATCTGGGTAGAGCATGCAGGAGGCAGGATCATCATAGCCCACTCGCTTGCTGTGAATTCTCTGAAAAATGACCTGCTCTAGTCACACATTGGCTCAATTGGACATTACCCAGACCTAGTTGGGAGCTGGCCAGGTAAAGTAAGTGTATTGTCTGGTTCAAAAAACATTAATAGATAGAGCAGGCAGAGTAAAATATTCATCTTGATCAAATGAACTCTTCAGGGGACAAATGAAGGCCAAGATCGAATTTAGCTAAGGCTCATAGAAGATATGGTCATTCTATCCCATCAAAAGCCTTAACCAAAGACGTACACTTCTAATTTGTCCCCATATTGAGCAGATGGTGAATGGTATTGAATGAATTCAGGTATGAAAAGGAGCCAGACTGGTCCATAGATATGAAATTGGAAGCACAGTCTCCAATTATCAGGACAAAATTAGCTGTCTATCTACATTCAACAAAGAGAATGGTCTGTAGGATAAGCAGTGGACCAGGTGGTTCAATGTCAGTGATATATTGGCATCCATCATGGCCTCTGGCAGTGAACCTATGTCAAAAGAGTGAGATAATTAGCAACTGAGTCTTTCAATTCAGAGGTGAGATCCTCTAGTCCAAGGGCCTTATTTGTAATTCAGCGATAGCTGAGATTACTTCTTCATACTTTACTGGTAGGGTTAGCATCTCTTTTTGTTCAGATGCAATTTTGGTAAGATTAAGATTGTCCAGAAAGTCTAATATATCTGGGCTACTCAAAATGGTTGTTTCTGGTTAATGAAGTTTCTCTTAAATATTTTAAAAGTGGAGTTACTATCTTTATTGCTGTATGGTTTCATACCAGAAGCATCTCGTGCACAGGGGATAGTTTAAGTGTCAGCTTTTTGTTCCATAAAGTTAGCTAAATACCTACTGGATTAATTCTAAAACTTGTAGAGAAGTTTTTTAGAATGCATTGGCAATTTTTCTGCATTGCTCTTAAGAACAATTCATCAGAGGGATGAAGATTATGTTCTTTCTGTAAATCATTTAACTGCACTTAGAAATTCCTTTCTGCTGTCCTCCTCTTCCTTTTATCACTAGCAACATAAGAAAGAACTAAACATCATATATAGGCCTTAGTTGTGTCCCAAAGAAGACTGGTGAAAAATTCAGGTTTATCGTAATAATTAAAGTAAAATGGTTTCTAAATTTTGGAGCTTTTGCCAAGTTGATTATTAAATCACCAAAGTCTAGGTTGTCAAGAAACACATGGGCATGATCAATAATGTCACCTATGAGGCAAGAAATTACATTTTCCAGTGATCTGGTGAGGTAATAATCTATTCTAAATGAGGACTTGTGAACTTTAGAGAAGAAAGTATATTCCCTGTTGGTAGGATGCAAGGCCCCCCAGCTGTCAATAAGAGCAATTTAATTACAGCTCCTCTACAGGGACTTCCCAAGTCCAGGGACAGAAGGCAGCACAGGGGTTGATTTTTTTAACTGGGGCTTTAAGTCACCTGCCACTACAGAAGAGTTATTCAGCCAATCTGAAAACTGGGGGGAAATCTTAAATATTAATAGAGAAACATTTTCCACATGAAGTAAACTTTCTATCATGATATTCCTTCCTGCATTATCCTTAAAAAATTCAACCTGCATTAGAGGCAGTATTTTGTGAACTAAGATAGCTATACTTCTACATTTGCTACTGAAAGATGCATACAAATCTTAGCCCAACCAATCCTGTTTCAAATTTTATGTTCCAAGTCACTTAAACAAGTTTTTCCTTTTTGTTTTTTTTGGAATGTTAGAATTTGTTTCCTTTTTATGGGACTATATAGGCCATGCATATTCCATGAACAAAATTGTGTAGACACTTTATCTGTAATAAATTATACTATCTGTGTTTTAAGGAAAATAGGGTATCAAACAGAAATTCAGGCAGTGTCATTACTGTCACTTGCCATGGTAACTGCGTCTTGTTACCCTAAAAACCTCCTTGTCATAGGGGGTTACTTGCACATGTGGTAAGAATAGTATTCCATATTTCAACTCAGAGTTGCGAACTAACTTCTTTAGCTCAGTGAAGGCCATCCTTTGTTTCAAAACTTCTTTGTTGAAGTCTGGAAAAATGTGAACTTGATGGCCATTGAAGGAAAGTTTCATTTCCCTGGAAAGTCAAAGGACACATTTGTTTCATTCAGAGAGGAGGACCTAGACCACCATCTGCCGTGGTTGCGGCTTGGGTGGAGGCCTCCAACAGTGGTGAGTCTTCTGTTGTTGTAATCCCTATGGTCTCATGGAAGACATCCTCCATGAATTTTGGAACCTATGGACCCTCTTCTCCTTCGGGGTATGTCATTGACTGATGACAACTTGTGGCAGCATCTACTGTACATCCCTCAAGGTTGTCCACTTTAGCCATTAGCACTTTGTTGCTATCTTTGAATGCACAGACACTCAAGAGTTTGTAGTTTTTCATCAGTATCCTGCAGTGATGTGTCAGCAGACTGCAAATGTGTGCTGAAGACATTGCATGGTTGTCGTTAGTTCACTAATTGATGTCTATGTTTCACTCCAGGATTTTTTTGATTAGGTAACCAAAGACAGGGATGGTTCACTGCGATGTTGTGAGAAGGCCACAGTATTGCTAATCTCAGATTTAGACAATCCCTGCGCTTGTGCGCTGTGATGAGTTTGTCATGTCTGAGTCAGTCAGATACCTAAATTTGTCTGTTTGGGATAACTAAAGTTTACAAAAAAATATTTTGCAACGTAGTGGTTTGTTGACTTCTTATACTTCGGAAGCATCTGCTTTCTTTCCATGCTCCACAGCTATCCCCAATGTATTTTTCTTTCAATTAAGAATTTTGGTCTCCCAAATTCTGCATGTTATTTCACAGTTTTTCACCCCTGATAACAACAGTATAATGAGGGAAACACTGCATATTTGTCAAAATGTATCTTCCACTGTATTCAGTCATTTGTGCAAATAAGCCAAGATGTGATTGGCAGTGAAGGGCCGTGTCTCTTGATTCATTCACTCTTGTCCTTAACTCTTTGTTTTCAACCCTTTTTGTCTTTCATAATGTGCTTTTCTATTTATATTGGCATTTATTTCATAGTGTCAGTGTCCTCTCCTCCTACCACTGACCTCTCTTAACCTTTGTAAGCTCCCATAATGTCACACTATAAACCCAAATTACCTTTGACCCCTGAGGATGTGTGCACCTCAGCCACTGACCAGTGGGAAAATGAAACCTTCCTGTCAAAACTGAGGGATAATGTGCACATGCACACACACACACACACACACACACACACACACAAACACACACATTTCCATGGAGCGAGAGGGGAAGGATGGGAGAGGTGGGAGGAGATCCACCATTATTGACACTCTTCAGAAGAGAACTTTGCTCCTTCTCTAATCAGAGGTCACCTCTTTGTTCCGACCACTACTTCAGTTCCATAAACACAATGAAGTGAATGTAGCAAACCGCACACTAGAGGAATACACCAAGGCCTTGGTAGACAATCTCAGTTCAGGCATCTTTAATGAGAACGCAGAACCTACAATCATGTGTTCCTGAGAGATCACTGGCTCTGCTTCTCTGTCTGATGTAAAAAAGATGTGCCTCCTGGTTTTTGATAGTGCCAAATAGCACCCACAAATCTACAACTCCAAAGCTAAAATGTTAACTATTACATTTCCAAACCTCAGCAACCTCTTTGCTAACATGCACAAGTTTTATGCATTTTCTCACAAATATCACAAATATTACGTTAAATTATAACCTGCAAACCAATGCTGAAGGATTTTGGAAATTAGAATCAATTTGTCTGCCATTCCAGGCATCCATTGGTTTCTACCCGTTTCCGTACAATGTGAAAATCTATTAGCAAAATCTTAAAAATGACTTGGGTTGTGTTATTTATCACAGAGCCCATATTGGTTTTTACACTCATGATTGCTATGAGGTAACAGTGCATACTTTTAAAATCAACTAATTAATCAAATGAATAAATCTGACCAAATATAACTAGGACATTATGATTTTTATTTTTTTTTTAATCTCAGCTCATTATTATAAAAAGTTATTTCATTCTGCAATGTTTATTGCAGGTCATGTTTTATTTAACTGAGGCAGTTTTTATTTTCAAACCATATTTTTTCCAGAATCTGTTTATATTTATTACAATGCCATTGTTCCCAATGACTGTCAGTATATAGTCTTATTCTGTCAGTCGAGACAAATGGCATAAAGCCCCTGATTGACAAAGACTGAAGAGTGAAATAAATTTTAAACAAAATTATATATATAATATATATATATAATAATATTTGTTTTACAATTTCATTGTTCAATTACATATTTTGTCTGTATTTATATACCTTATTATTTATTTGATATTGTATTATTTGTTTACTTCATTTTAAACATTTGTAAGTTAACTAGCAAACACAATGGCATGTTCTTTAGGTATAGGCTATAAGATAACTGGCACTATACTAACATGTAAAACCATCTACATGTATTTCGTATTATGTAAGGGTTACTTTTCTCTGGATAATGCTATCATGACATCATTTAACACAGAATTACATAGTGATCTAACAAGAAAGATAGAGGACTTGGTACCTCTTTACAAATAAATTCAGTTTGCTGTAATTGACCCTTCGCTAAGCCCCACCCCTTTGTTGTTAGAAGCTGCTGGGCCGTCAAGCTGTTGGTACCTACACTGTCAATAACTGCACTCCCTGAAGATATATTATCAATTTTTTGAAAAAAAACGAAAAAAAAAAACAGTTTCATAGGGAAGAAGACAGAAGGTTCTACAGCAGGTGTTTGAGGGATATATCCAGGATGTCAGACTGACTCAGCAGCAAAAACACATTAAAAAGTTAAAAATCCAAGCTAAAGCCTACAGATCACAATGTAAAAGTAAACCACATCATCTCGCGTTCGAGACAGAAGACAGAAGAGCAACACTGATCCTGTAAAGCGGGGTAGGTTCACTGTCAAAATCATTAAAAAGCAAAAGTAGCATGTATATACATTCAGTATACCTTCAGTCGCTAGCGTAGCATAGTGCTAATGATTGATGTGCTGTACTCTGCAAATGTGAGCTCCACAGGTTTTTGCGTCCATCTGATCGGACTTACTTTGATTGGTGTCACTGTTACACGTGCCCAAGGCACAACATCTAACCATGACTAGATCAAAATCCTCAAAACCAGCCTGAAAATGACAAAAATACGAAATGGTTGCACGAGCGTCTGTGGAGCAAAACCATATAGTAGTCAAGTTGGAGCTGCTATGATTGGCCAGTCTGCATTCGAATGGTGGGACTTAGAAAAGGGTCAATTAACACTACACATCAATCTAACCTGCCATGTGTTGCAGACACTGGTTTAGTGTGGAATTGTAAAGTGTGCCGGAAAAACGAACAGATGTGAGAGATAGAGGTGAGAAAGAATAAACCTGTACCCATAACTATGAGTGGAAACTCATGAAATCATTTGGCATATTATTTTAGGCAGACACGCACATGCCCACACATGCTTACGCACACATTCGGATTGAACAGTGGGCTACACAAAGGTCCCTGCAATGACAGATATGCTTTCAGGCAACTCATTGCCTTGGATTCCTTTACAGATATTTATGATTATGTGCCATTGTACTTTATTCTACAACTTTTAAAAACAAAAAAGATATAAATGTATTAATGTATTAATTAAATTTTTTAGAAAAATATGTATATATGTATGAGTTATAAAATGCTTCCAGACCAGTGAAACTCATAACCTCTGTGACCATAGTGCTGAAACAAACTGAAAGAAATCTGAATAAAATGTATGCTTTAGAGTACCTGGAGACATTAACACATAATCCAGGACTTGTCTTGCACCACCTTGGGTTGAAGTGCAAACTATTTACCTTCTTGACATTATTGAGTAATTCAGGTTTGTTATTCAAGTAACAGCTCTTTTGACTGAAATTAATCTTTAGTTAACCCAATTAAGATATGACTGTTTCAATAGTCTAAATATCGGCTTCTAACTGAATTATCTGTGTACATGTAAACACATAATGAAACAGATGAGACAAAGGGAGACACACTGCTAAAAAATTAGAGAGACATGAGGAGAGAAAGACAGACTAGGCAAATAATAACATATAAAGCTAACCCGTTGTTGGGGTTTATTTTGACAACTGGAGGGCTGTTTCCTTTAGGATAAACTAATTGTATATCCTTTCATCAGAATATTACCATGGGTTCAGCTGCTAGCTAATTAGCATGTTGCCTCTTCAAGACTAAAGGAGAGAAACCAGCTCAGGTTCTAATTAAAGTCTGGGATTACAAATAGAATTGAGATTTTATTTTTATATTTGTATAATGTTCAACATTTGTCAGATTGAGAGATATGAGATGGTTTGATTAAACACAGTAGGCACATCCTGGGTTGCAGTTCTGTACTTAACGCACGAGAATGAGATTGGTACTGATCCTCACATCCCACTCTTGGAGAGAAAGCTATTAAGAGTGTTTCCCCATTGTTGAATAATTCCTTTGAATTTTGTGCATCACATTTTACTATGAAATTTTACTTATTTTGTGGGGACATAAATCTGTTTGCAGGGTCAAGTTAAGCCCCACATTGCAAGTCCTCATGATATATATAATTACATTCCAGGGTGAAGACTTGGTTTAAGGTTACAGTAAGGTCAGGTTTAGGTTAAGGTCAGGGGTAGGGTAAGTCCCCTGAAAATGAATGTAAGTCAATTTGTACAATGTCCTCTGAGCCGATGGAAACACAACACAACAACTAACCCTGGTTGACTAGGATGCTGCGTGCTGTTCTGAATCTATTCCCCACTGGCTTTTTTTTTAACCCTTCCTGTTACCCTGTAAGGCATTTTTGCCTAATGTGGAGGAGATGTATCTCTTTTCTTCATTTCAATAACCACATAACCTACAGTGTTGAAAGTAGAGGATATCCTGGCCATTCCAGTGATATCTAATTTGTGTGTGTCCATTGCTTCATGAATTCTGACTTTTCAAAACGGCTGCTAGCTTCTCAACCACATTTTATAGGAGCAAGAGGTGTAAGTGATTAAAAACATGAATTTAGGATGTTCCCAAACAGAAAAATAATTTTTTTTCAGGTAAATATACGTTTGAATAACATTTAAGCAGTTGTTCAGTGATATGCTTTTGATAAACTTTACCCCCTAATGGAAAATTTTCATTCAATGTCCTCTGTGGTGGACATGAGGACCAGCATATTTCTGTTTTTATATGAAATTCTAAGTTTAGGAAACAGGAATAATTGTGAATTGTATTGACTTTTTTAACTTTTAACCTTTCACTTTTTAACTTTTTAACCTGCTAATTGTTAATTAAAAGAATTTTGTTAGTCTACTGGCATGACAAACCCATTTCGCACAACCTCAGTGCTATACACATTACATACACAGTTATCTGGAGGTGTTTACTGCAATTAGTTTCTTTTGTGTTTATTGGTTATTAGGTTTTGTCGGCTGGTTAATTGACCTGAGCCACACTGGCAGCTGCGGTAGGTTTTTACAGCAGGTTGGTCATTAATTGTAGGAAGTGTAATTGAAGGACTGGATCCTCTTGCTTACATGTTGAAGCAAGATACCGGACTCCAGGCTCCTCCAGATGAGCAGGCCAGTGCCTGTATTTTCATCACCTCAGGTGAGTGCATGGCTTAAAGTAAAGCACCTTAAAGCACTTTGTCCTGTTCTTAGTTGAAAAGCGTAATGCAAGTGCAGTTCTTTAAGTGTTTTTGTTGACTTGTCTGGTTACACTGTGTAATGGGTTGTATTTGTACCTCTGCTCCCAATGCTGTGATGGGAAGTGGCCAAAAAGTTGGCAGTTAAAGACAACGTACTGTAGTGTATTGTTTGAAGGTTTTGTTTGTCCATAATTCATTTTACATAAACTTTCATTTTTGTGCAAGTGTTTGATATTCTGTTTACAGCATGGATGACAGAAATAAATCTACTCAGGCATATAAAACACCAAGACCTTCTCTGTGAGATAGTGATCTAATGTTTATTCATTTTATTTATTGATTCAAAATTTTACTGATTAAAAGCTAAATGCTAAGCTAATCATTGCCAGTTCCCAGTTTTCATTTTAAATTTTAAATTTTTTATTTTATTGTATTTCATTAAGTTTTTCGTTGCTGTTCCAAAATTTTAATATGATACAAAATTGCAGAGAAGGTTTGACAGAAAATGCCCTGGTGTCCATTATAAGAAACATGCCATAATATGTAAACAAGTTAAGGTGGCCTGGAAGTGCAAAACTCAACAGTATTTCAAAAGACAAATTAAAGAAAGCAAAATCACTTAAGAAAGATTTCAGGAATCAACTTAGCAAGACTGATTAAACAAAACATTTCACAAATCAAATAAATAAAACTCATAAACAATTCATTGGGAATTCACTTCAGTGTTGTGGTTTTGCATTAGTTCATTTGTTTCCTGAGAGGTTGTTTTGTTTTCTGATTTTTCCTTAAGATCAAATTATTATTTCATCAATGAATTAATTAATCAATTGACAGAAAATTAATCTGCAATCATTTTTATATTTCAGTCAAACTCAGTAGTATTCCAAGTAAACAGCTATCATCTGGATTAGTTTTCACCTAGAAAAAACAACAAAACAAAACAAAACAAACCAACAGACAAACATTTAAAAATTATTTTTAGGATGAAGCTAAGCTCTGAAGAAGTATTTATTTTCATAAGTGTATTTATAAATGTTTGTGACATTAACATTAGATAGGAAAGAGTGAGTAGTCATCATTGTTTCTCTAAATCTGTGTCCCTCTCTCCATCACTTGGTTTCATTCATCTGACATCTCCAAACATAACTTTGAGTAATGGGATCATCCAGTTCATGTTAGAGCAGAGTGTGGCCAACATTTGGGCCTGACCACTGGAAATACTGATGGCTAGAAAGCCTGACCATCTGAGGCATGCCTGTTTCAGCCCCAAAACCAGTCATTAACAGGCTGTTACACACACACACACACACACACACACACACACACACACACACACACACACACACACACACACACACACACACACACACACACACACACAAACATACACACATGTATATTCCTTGCTCATGAATGCAAAAACTCACCTGAATTATCAAATTACATTGATACGCTGTTATTATTAGATTATAATTTAAAAAATACACTCTTGATTTTGTTGCAGCATCAAGTGCTTCTATATTCCATCCCACCTATATTGATGTTTTGAAATTCAGCTGTTGAGATCCAAAGCATCAACTACGAGCAAAGTGTGCGATTTGGGGACACTATAGAGGGTATGTACATGATGTCGATGCTGTGGAAGTAACCATGGTCACTCCACTGAGAGGCAAACACTCAGCAGTCAGCATCTGCCACCTTGCGTTCAAATGGGAAGTCCCAGAGCTTTTGACTGCAATCCAAGGCCTTACGGTAGACATGTGTCCCTGAAGCTCACCAATGATTCTCCATGCTTAAGTAAATAGTGGGTTTTATGGACTTCTGAGGGCTCAGGACAAGAGAAGCAACATGATGTGATACTTTGCAAAAAACATATGGTTCTCTGAAAGGACAGTGACTACACATTTACACTCAGTTGTCAGTTTATTAAGTACACCTAGCTAAAACTAATGCTGTCTAATAAAACAGTTGAGCCATAAATCTTATGGTCATTTTGGAAGCTGTGCAGTTTGTGTTACTGTTGAACTGTTATCTTTTACTGAGATATGTTTTTAATTTTTAGCCTACCCTTACTGATATAAATATGGTGGACTAATCTAGTCCTGTGGTCAAATCGGTTTGTCATAGCAAGCACTTTTTTATCATGTTTTCCGAGCCACATATATTTAAGAATGACATCAGTTTGCTCTTATTTAGATATGCATAATATTTTATATTATCTGAGCTGTGAAATACAAGAATTCTGGTGAGATTGAAAGAAAACAAATAATAAAACAAATTAAAATGTTTCTAAATATATCAACTTGAAAGAAAACATTTTATGAAATCTGTAATGGAAAAGCAAGCTATTAAACGGGCTCATACATACATACAAACATGTTATAGGACCTGTTTACAGGGTTCTCACTTCAAATAGTTCATATGTCCTTTATTAACTAATGTAAGAGTTTTATAAATAATATAAATACTATGTATTGATATTAATAACATACCTGTGTTTCCCCAAAGTTGAGTAAACTTTCATATATTCAGCTATTTTCTGGGCATCACAAACTATCCAATTACTTCATGTAATTAAATTTTTGCATCCAAAATACAGTGAGTGGATGATGTCTGATTGTAAGAGTAATGTTTTATTGATGCTTAAATGCAGCATGCAACATACTAACCCCACAGTATTGATAGGTTTCTATCATCCCTAATTGTGAACAAATAGCCTCTCTTCAAACATGAGGCTGACCTTGTTCTACTCCACAGGTTTTTACTCATTGAGGCAGAGTGTGTTGGACAGCTTGTTCCAAAGATTGGTGTCTGATTGTATGAACACGGCAGATACTCTCAGGAGTTTGTGCTGTCTCTGCAGCTACAGCCTATCAATGTAAACACAAACAGCTAAAGCAAAAGAAATGAATTATGGTGTGTGTGTCTGTGTGTGTGTGTGTGTGTGTGTGTCTTAGAAACTAAGTCTTCAGTCTGGAAGTTCTCCTCTTAGCAACAGTTACATTATTTACCTCAGAAGAAGAATCCAATTCACATTTATCCCAGCAGAGCCAGGTGCTTTTTGTTGAAAAGTTAAGGGATGACAAGGCATGCTTCACATCAAGTGGCTCTTCAGCTCTTTCATTTATCGAAGTCAATACCTTGCCAGGTGATTTCTTGCTTATACCTGTGAGGGAATTTTTCTCTCTTTAGGCCTTTATGTAGTATTAGTAGTAGTATTAGTCAGTGTTTCCGCAGGTCACTTACAAGTAAGCCCTAAAAGCAATAGTTTACTGCCTGTCTCAAGGGTAGCTGTGAAGACACTGATGCGAGATGGCTCAGTCCCAATTGGCAGTTGCCATAGCAACAGAGGTCATAGCACAGACCCTGCACTTGTAAAAAATATTATAAACATTATCATACATACAGTTAGCTCCATAAGTATTTGGACAGTGATACAATTTTTATAATTTTGCCTCTGTAACCCACAACAATGTATTTGAAACTAAGCCATCAAGATGTGATTGAAGTGTAGACTTTCAGCTTTAATTCAAGGGGTTTCACAAAAATTTTGAATTAACTGTTAAGGAATTACAGCCATTTTTACACATATTCCCTCATTTTCAAAGGCTTAAATGTAATTGAACAAACTAACATAATTATAAATATGAGGATTATTTTCAATACTTGGATGAAAATCCTTTGCAGTCAATGACTGCCTGAAGTCTGGAACCATAGACATCACCAGCTGCTGAGTTGCTTTGTCAGGCCTTTACTACAGACACCCTCAGTTGCTGCTTGTTTGCGGGGATTTCTGCCCTCAGTTTTGTCTTCAGTAAGTGAAAAGCCATGCTCAATTGGGTTGAGGTCAGGTGACTGACTTGGCCATTGAAGAATATTCAATTTCTTTGCTTTGAGAAGCTCTTGGGTTGCTTTCGCAGTATGTTATGGGTCATCAGTTATCTGTACTGTGAGTCCTATCAGTTTTGCTGCATTTTGCTGAATCTGAGCAGAGAGTAAGGCCCTATACACTTCAGAATTCTGCTACTTCTATCAGCAGTCACATCATTAATGAACACAAGTGACCCAGTTCCACCGGCAGCCATACATGCCCATGCCATAACACTGGCTCCACTATTTTTGACAGATGATGTGGTGGCTTTGGATCATGAGCCATTCCTTTCCTTCTCCATACACTTCTGTTCCCATAGTTCTGGTTCAAGTTAATCTTGGTTTCATCTTTCCAAAGAATCTTGTTCCAGAACTGGGCAGGCCTTTTTAGATGTTTTCTGGCAAAGTCTGGCGAAGCCTTTCTGTTCTTGAGTGTTACCAGTAGTTTGCAACCTGTAGTAAATCCTCTTTATTTATATTCATGAAGGCATCTCTTGATTGTAGACTTTGACTACAATACGCTTACCTCTTCAAGAGTGTTCTTGACCTGTTTAGTTGTTGTGAAGGGTTTTTCTTCACCAAGGAAAGAATTCTGTGATCATCAACTTTAATTGGCTTCAGTGGTCTTTCAGGCCTTTTGGCCACTCCTGAAGTTTTATGGCATCTGTTCAGCCATTCCGCATAATGATGACCTGCTTCATTTGCATCAACATCTCTTTTGACTGCATATTGAGAGTAATTTGCTCAATTTGTCATGAAATAATGAGGTGATGAAACGTATTGTCCATCAGTTGTCTAATTACTTTTGAGTCTCTGAAAATGAGAGACTATGTACTAATCCATTGTGGCAGTTTACAGAGTCAAATTACAAAATTTGTGTCACCGTCCAAATACTTATGTACATAACCGTAAAACTTGACTTAGGTGAATTTGGTTTAATGATTAGGATTTGTACCCAATAGAATCCTATTCCTGTGAAGAATATCCTTTTGTGGACACTATAAAAAGATGTGCTAACTGTTTTACTGCATATCACATACGTTTGCTTGAAACTACATTGCAGATCAGAGCTTCAGAAATGACAAAAATTAAAGAGCGCCACCCAAACGATATTGTGCTGAGTGCTAAAGCAATGATCTATGGGTGGAAAAAGTGCCAAGGCAAACCCACCCCACAGAAACTGCTAACAAAACTGAGCATTATTAATCTGCCAGTTCCGAATCAGTCTGGTGTTGCATGCAATGCTTCAGCAAACAGCAAAATGAGCAGTGGAGATGTTGAGGGTAGCAGAAATATTAATGTTTCACTCTTCCCAAAACTGCCTATTAACAATTGTACAGATGAGCCAGGTCTGGGAAAGAAGCAGACAGACGAAGACTTCCTCTTTTTTACCGCAACTCTGGCTTAGAGACAGCAAGCTGCATAAGGCCTTGAGGCCAGATGAATATCTGAAGTGTGTACTGTTTACAGCTGTCTACTGCTCAATGTAAACCAGCTAATAGCATTTGCCTATGGTACTGAATGAGTTATGTGAATGAAAGCATTTACTATCCCTCAGCCTAGAGAAGATGGCCAGTGGCCTAAGCACAAGTGACAGGTTAAACAGTGATACAAAACAAGCCATTACAGACTGTTCATGAAATCGCAGTGATTTTCACAGGTTATTAAGTGTGTCCAGGGAAGTAAAATAATGCCAATAGTTTATTAGGGCCCGAGCACCAAGGGTGCCAGGGCCGGAACAGTCCCTGGCATGGAAGGTGCAAGGAAGCTATTGTTTTATTAGTTGTTTTTATTATTGTTCTTATTCTGATGGGGAAATGCATATTTGAAGGGCTTGGGATGCTCGAAAACTCAAAAATTGGTACATATGTCAGAACTGGCAAAAATTGCAAAGTTCTGTAGTGATTGGGCTTGAGCGTGGCCCAAACACAGGGTAAAGTTGGGATAAAGTTGCTTGGATGTTCATGAAAATCAGTGGAATCATTTCTCTCATCATTTGAGACATAACATGTTTTTTTAAATTTTTTTCACCGGACAGAAAGTAAGCCATTTTGGATTTTGTGCGTAGATTTTCATTTTACAAACACACTTTTGAGGCCTTTAGGATGCACAAACCAAAGGCCCCATGTTCAAACTAGTAAGGATTTTGATTTGATATCGGGCATTGGCATGGCATGTCGGCTCTTTAGCTCCCCTAATTACTTTAAACATTTCTATATATACTGCGCTTTCTACACACACACACACTCACACGCCGATTATACATCAGGGGCAATTTGGGGTTCAGTATCTTGCACCAAGAACACTTCGACATGCGGACTGGAGGAGCCGTGGATCGAACCACCCACCGTCAGGTTAGTACACAACCCACTCTACCTCCTGAGTCTCAGCCGCCCCGTGCTGGTACATGTTGCTCATGGGCCCACACATGTAGGAAAAGGGGAGATAAATGAGGTAATCCATCCGGAATGGTTTGCACCAGACATCACACAAATCTCATAAACATTTGTGAACAGATGCATGACATGTCAACAAACCAGGATAAAAGATACCTCAGTGAAGCGTGATCATTTGGAACTGCCAATGGGTCCCTTTGTAAATATGCAAATAGATTTTTTACGTACGCCAATTCTCAAGGGTATAAATATTGGTTGGCAATGTAGTTATGTAGTCTGGATAAAATGGGTAGAAGTGTATTCCACTAGGAGACAATATGCAAAAAAAAAGTTGTCAAATGCCTGCCGAAATAAATTATTCCAAGATTTGAGGAAACATTGACAGAAGCTCAGCCTTTGTGGCAAAGATACCTCATAGTCTTGCAACAGTGCTAGGATTTCAGTGGCAGTTGCATGTTCCTTATCTTCCATAGAGCTCAGGCCGGTTTGAAAAGGATGAACTCTACTTTAAAAGAGAGATCCAAATCTATGATGACAACAGGTCTAAAACGGCCTGATGCATTACCTATTGTGCTGTATTCCAGTGCATCCAATCCAGTAGTGCATCCAATGCAACTACATGACTGAGTCCTCATTAAGTATTGATGGGGAGGCATATGGCCACAGGGGCAAACCCACCTTTGACACCCCACAAAACTACTCTGCTATGGACTGATGAATACATGACAGAGTATGTTAAAAGACAAACAGAGACTTTGAGAAAGTTTCATTTGCAGGTGTCAAACAGACTCCCAATTCCATCAGAGAAGCCTATTCATCCATCTAAAGTGGGTGATTTTGTACTAATCAAATCTCTGGACAAGGTGTCTTTGTCTCCCAGGTGGATGGGACTAGTTCAGGTGCTGCTGACAACCAGAATAGCCCTTAAGGTCATTGTTACAAATTTTGCACCACACATGGAAGGACATTCTTTGTAATGCGTTCCACATCAACCGATGAAGAAAACAACTGAAGAAAATGACATTTTGTGATGAGAAAGTATGAAAAGGACAATTCAGAAAAGACTGATGGACATGTCCGTCTAGATCTCCAGACAAAAAGAAGAGTGGTTCCCATTACATTTGAATTTTACTGACAGTAAAAGTCAGATTGAGTTAGTAAAACTTTTGCATAAAGTTTGCCTCATCCTGCATTGACTGAAACCACAGTATTATGATGTTTCACTAAACAACAAATGAGAAGTCACCCTGACTGTGGGATGTTAACTATCCAAGGGATTAGAGTAAGTAAAAAAAATTGCAGGGTTAGTGATTATGTTGAAAATGATGACTCCCATCATCTTGATCTCTTTTCATCTATAAACACGTTCAACAACGTAAAGTACCAAGAGCAAATACAGCCATTAGCCTATTGATTGACTGTGTGCGTAATTTAGGAGTTAATTTCACTACCCTTTTGCATATTACTTATGTACATATTTGACCACAGAATTCAAGTAACTCTGGCCCCAAACCAATCCTCCTGATGACCAAGCTTGCGTACCGCAACCCTATACCCCTACTGTACTGGCTGAAGCTATGGTGTGTATTCAGCCGTGGTTTGGTGTTATGTCTGTAGGATTAATTAAAGTAAGAGTGCAAAATTGTGCAATGTCATTAGAGAGTAAATTAACACCTATCCATGACTGTTCCGTCTATTTACACCTGTATCAGTTCATGAATTAAGTAATGTCTCTTTGTGTTTCCCACGAGAAGGGAAAGGATAGTACAAAGACTTAAGTAAAAGTAATTGTAACACAGTAGTGAAGATCTCAATAAAACAATCCCCACTACCTAAAAGAGTATATCTAGTTTGTGGTGATAAAGCCTATAGTTGTGTGCCATATGACGGGTCACATGGTATGTGCTATTTAGGATATCTAATTCTTTTGATCAGGAAAGTAGAGCCTACAGGAATAGCTGTGCTGTATCCTCCACTGAAGACCTGAAAGGATATCACAAAAATACAGAAGCTAGCTAGTATCTTTCTTCCGCGCTATGGTGTATACATCTCTCAATGGGAACTCCTATCATGGACTAAAGTCCTAGAGAATCACCTTAATTATTCATTGACAGAGTTTTGCCAAGCTGCTACTTTTATCATTTATCATTCAGTGATTATGTTTAGATTTTGACTTAATTAATCATTCATTTATGACCCACTGGTCATTTCAACGACATACTACCAGTATGTACATTTGTATTTAGTCGTTTCACTAATGTCAGGTCATGACAGTGTTATTGTAAACAACTGTATTCGTCATCTTATGCTGTGTTTGCTGACTGTTGCATATACTGATATACTGTACACTTTCTGCTACTGATCCTGTGCTATGAATCTGATGTGAATTACCGCAATGTCTGTCTTTTATGCTTTGTTCTGAGCACTGAGCATATGTCAGTGTACAAGTGTCAATTTGCAAACTGCACTTTTTATTTAAATCTTTGTGTAAATAATCTTTCTCTCTTTTAATTTGAGAGTTTTGTTTTAGTGCCTCGTCAGTGCCAGATGGGATTCATATGCCAGTCAGGATCAGTCAATGAGAGGAGTGGATCTTTTAAACCTGTTCTTGATTCCAGTCTGATTGAAAACAGTTCAGGATGTGCTGGAGGTTTCACACATTTTGTTTGGTCCAAAATGATTAATGTACTCTCTCAAAAAAAAAATTGAAAAGAGAAGAAGCCCAAAACTATTAAACAAAAATTTGTCGCAATTGAGTCATCCTCATATAAATGAAAACCTTCATCTAAGCCTGTATGTGGTGTTTAATGCGGATTTATGTGCAAACAGATGTTCCTGAAGAGGTCTTAAAAAGTAAGACTGATTGAATATTAAATAATGCAGATGTCCGGATGAGACATAGGGTGCAGGCCGGTGGTCCAGGTGCCCAGCAGATGCCAGGGAGGCTAGATGAAGGCTGATGTAATTGCTATCTTGTGGGGAGCTCCAGTGACGCCCTGCGGAAGCTGTGGTCGCCGTCATATCGCAGCAATTGGGAAGACAAAGAAACAGCTTGGACCAATGGAACCCAGCCACAACCACTCTATACAGTTGGACTGCACGACCAGTATAAGTCAGTGTGTGGGCAAATGGGTCAGTTATTAAGAAATGTTCAAAAACCATAACTGTACATGTCTAGTATTTTATTGTCTTCAGGAGTGAACATCATCAGGCGCGTCAGTTGCCGTAAGTCCAGCAATTTGATACAAAAACCATAACATTTTAGTATTCAGCTGACTCCAAAATTCCTTCTCAGTTGTCCTGTGTCCTGCTCAAGAACATTTTGGGATATGGGAGCATTTATTGGGAGCCTTTACAAAAGGGTATCTTTGAGGTATGAATAATATTTTTTTTTTTTATTGTTGTTATTTATTTACCTCGTGACTAACATAACTGGAGGTCACAGTTTATTCTCCCTTTATAACGACTACATTGAGAACTTTGATCATTTTTTTGCATTGACAATATTCCCATTATTATCACTTGTGGCCATTACAAATTACATGAACTAATTTTATACCTGGAAGAAACCATGACAAATAAGCTGTTTCCTGAGAATGATGAGTTTACAGCTGATGAGAGAAAAGCAGAGCTCTACGCAAAGCAAAAGAAAACATTGAGCAGAAAAAAGGATTTTGACCTTGAGGAGTTCACAGAACATTTATCTGTGAATAGCTGCATATCAACAAAGTTGAGACCTGTTAGTCTTTTGCTTCAATCCCAAGTCTGCATACTACCATATACATTAACGTTAATTTAGTTATACAAGTACTGATCAAATATTATTTACTTGTCTTTGTGAATAAATAATGCAACATCATTTTTAAAACATGCATTTAATTGTTGAAAATATAATATAACACTAGGCTAATCAGTGAATCAAATGAACTGCTTACTAGCATTGCCCCAGTGGCACTAGGTCTCAAAGTGTCTTCACCCACTTGCTAACAATGCTCTAAACTATGATAAACAAAACAAAACGATCTTTCCCTAAACCTAACCAAATAGATTTTGTGCCTAAACCTAACCAAAGCATGATCATTCCATAAGTTTAAACCTGTGTTTGTCATTTTAACCATGATGACAAAGGTCCAGTAAAGCACCACTGGTTGTTTTAACTGTGATAACAAATGTCAGGAGACGCACCTATGCTTCATATCAGAGGATAGCTACAAAAGACTTACATGGTCGTTCAGGTTTGAGAATTTATTGCATATGGGTATTTAATGTAGCTGATAATGCTCTCTCTGACTTATAATTCCAGATGTGTGCCCTCTAATCAAGTGAGAGACTTTGCGCGAATTTTATTGAAATGAAATGCATAATTTGTCATTGTACTGCAACAGAAACAACAATAAAGACAGTGTTTCCATTCAACTAAACCAAATGGATTTTACAGAGACTGGGGTCTACCACTGTGTTGGTGAAAAAAAAATGGAAAAAAGATTTTGTGACTCCAGAGGGAGCTGCACGAAGGCTGACAAATTGCCTCAAGTAATGTCACTTGAGTCAGTGTCAGTTGGGGCTGACGACTATAAGTCAGAAATTAGGAAAAAAAATCCAACAAAAACAAACAAACAAACAAACAAATTAAATCTGGGTTTGGAGTTAGAAGTTAAATTCAATTCAATTCAATGTATTTATAAACCCAACAGTTCCCACCATGAGCAGGTACTTGGCGATAGTGGAGAGGAAAAACTTCCTTTTCACAGGAAGAAACCTCCGACAGAGCGAGACTCAGGGTGGGCGGCTGTCTGCCTCAACTGAAACTGAAATAGAGAAGAGAGAGAGCCCAGGAACAGCTGTATAGACTGTTATATTCAAGTACTTTCAGAACTGTCAGACTGGTTGATATAACGGTAATAATAATGGTGATACTTTAGGGATACACACATATTGTTGCATTGTGACATCAACAGCAATTATTTTTACAATTAGTGGTAAAGGCAAGTGTGTTTTTTTTTAGAATTACTGAAGATTTAACATCAGGATCATTAGCTGCTAGATACTTGACTTCACTAATTAGTCCTAACTTTGTCTGTCTGCTGTTTATACAACCTGACAGTTGTCGTAATGTCCACAGAATCACAGTGTTATAAAGACAGACAGTGAATTGATTTTATAGAGCTGAGGTTGAATACACATGTGTAATATTTGAATAAAAGGACAAAGATCACTGTCTCTGTCTTTACACTGATGACTGATTGATCATAAAAGCAGTATCATTAGAAGAAGATAGGCCCTGGGTAACAAAATAATAAGTAACAAACTGAGGACGTGGACTCGAGGCCAGCAAGGCCCTTTAGGTCTGCTTTGAAACCGATTTGGATGTGCTTTGCATCACAGAATACATCAACTTCTGTAAGGATACTGCCATTGCAACCAGGACTCTATACTGTTATTCCAATAAAAAGTCTTGGAGTACCAGTGATCTGAAGGATCTGCTGACCAAAAAGAGGAGAGCTTTCATGTCTGGTGATAAGGGCCCTGTTCATAGCTGGCCCTAACATGCGTCTTGGGTGATCTGATCACAAGTGGAGAGCTCTTAGTACATCAGATCAAACCTGGCATTAGAATGCATCTTCACATGCGTACAAGTGACTACTATGATCAGATCTCACTTCCCTGCTCTATATGCAAATAAAAATGTAAATCATCTCTGTTTGGAAAGACCAAATGCATTGTTGTTTTTATCTGGCGGGAAGCAGCAACGCACTTCCTTTACCTAGTCTGCCGGAAATGAAAAGATGAAGAAGAAATCAAAACAATTCAGGCTAAATAGTACACCGTATTTCTGATTAATGCCGTTTCAGATGTATATATTTTATATTTTTATTTAACTCTGCTTTTGATGTATATAGTTTATATATTTGTTTTATATTTTATTCATTATCTAGCCCTACAGGTCTGCAATTCTGCAGTTGTGTTAATTCTATTGTTATCCCCAGACTGCTGTAACATGACATTTTCGAATAAAGTCTATCTATCTATCTATGTATCTATCTATCTATGTATCTATCTATGTATCTATCTATCTATCTATTTATCTATCTATCTATCTATCTATCTATCTATCCAAACAAGATTTGAATCTTCCTCTTCAAACATAACTTCTGAAAATTAATGCACTCTGTTATGCGCTGAAAAAAAAGGTGTGTCAGACAGCTTCCTCGGGCTCAGCAGGAAGGGAGGAGAGAGCGAAACTTGTGCCTCCAAATTAACCAAGACTGAAACCTTAAGGATTATAACTGAAAAATACACAGATCAGCCACAACATTTAAAATCAGTTACCAGCTTTAATGTTTTACACTGTATATACATATGTGTGTGTGTGTGTGTGTGTGTGTGTGTGTGTGTGTGTGTGTGTGTGTGTGTGTGTGTGTGTGTGTGTGTGTGTGTGTGTGTGTGTGTGTGTGTGTGTGTACCCAACATTACAACATTAAACCCATTCAGGTTTTAATGTTGGGTATATCTCCCCATCAAATATATTGATTCATCATATTGCACTTATAATGGGCCAAAGAATACATAAAATGAAGCATAATACACAGAACCACAACACACAACCACAACATCCCACCTTGACAGAAAAAACAAACATTTAAACATGTTGCCCTGAAGTATCGGTTCAAAAAAGTTTCCAAAAGACGGGACTAGAAGTGGAAGTAATAAAAAGAGGGTGAGACAGACTGGTGCGTGCACTTTTTGGCTGTCAGCAGATCACTGTGGTGCTGCAGTTGAGATGAAACAGGACAGAGCACATGGCTTTACTGAAAAATGGAGGCATGTTTTCTGAAGGAGAGACTCAAGTAGAGTGGAGGAAGATTACTTTTAGACACACACACAAACAAACACTCACCCAAACACACACACACACACACACATACACACACACTTTCATTTTTTGTCGCCGACAGATTCACATTAATATAATGACACCAGATAGAGTAGAATTCTTGTGGAAGTTGAGACTAATTCATGGATGAATAGAAAAATTGACTCTGACCTAATCATTAACTACATTTAAAGCTGCTAGAATCAATATTCTTGTATAACAATTGATCAAATTATTATGTGTTATACTGTACAAAATGTGTAGCTTATAGTTACAAACCCTGAAGTTCCTGTCAGCTCTAGAGAGTGTTTGACCATCTTTCAGCTCATTGTTTTGGTTTTCTGGCCTTAACTTTATTGTTCTGGGTTGGTCTAATTGCTCTCATCAGTGATATGTGGAGCTTCGGCAGATAGCGGTTTTCGGTGAAAAAGCTGCGTTAAACCCCACTGTAGACCGCCTGTCCAGCAGAAAACAGCAGATAGACAAACTTGGCAGCTAAAGAGCCAGATAATTTTCTCAGTAGTTGGTGGAGACCAAAACAGATAAATGGAAAGTCAATATTGCACTTAAATTCATCAGGTGGGCAGAAACACAACTTCAAATGAATGTTGACCTGTATCTCAATGAGTAAATAGGCAATGCTTTGCTAACAAGTTTGCCATAACAACTTGTGCTTTCTTGTGTTTACAGCTTTTTTCCTGCTGCCACCAAGCGGCCAATTAATGCTCCGTTAATGCTTTAAATATTACCCTCAAAAAGAGAAAAAGAAAGTAAAGTTAAAATGAGTCTAACAAAAGCTGTGTAACTGTTCATGGTCTGTGTTGAGATGAATAATGGGAATACAAGGGAAGTTGCGGCAGTCAGAATAAGTAACTGGTCCATATTGCATTATTTTTCCTAAAAAAAACTGCTGGTTACCTCCAACAAGGAGGTTATTTTATCATCTGTGTCTGTTCGTTGGTTTGTTTGTTTGTTTGTTTGTCAGCAGGATTACGCAAAAAATACTGAAACAATTTGCACTGAACTTGGTGGAGGGACGGGGCATTTAATGGGAAGAACCTATTCAATTCTGGGACCGATCCAGATCATTTACTATGAATTTGAATTTTT
This sequence comes from Xiphias gladius, assembly GCF_016859285.1. Taxonomy (NCBI): domain Eukaryota; kingdom Metazoa; phylum Chordata; class Actinopteri; order Istiophoriformes; family Xiphiidae; genus Xiphias; species Xiphias gladius. Next base: position 2,457,955 of record NC_053400.1, on the reverse strand, counting down.
TCCTCTGAAGTCTGGTGTATGTTCTTTGACATTGGCCTTGGCAAACGTCTTTACATTATCTTAAGTCAGCAGGTATTTATATATCAGATAATATTTTATAAATATCACAAAATATCATCAATCAGTATGTGTGTATTTTCATGGTGGGAAAAAATAACTTCCACAGGAATTTATCAAACTAGATTTATTCAGTCTATCGTCAACATTGTGTTCTGTGGATTTATTCAGAGTAACGGACACAAAGATCCTGGAAAAATATGTTCCACTTACACTAGCGATGTGGTTGGTGGGTTGCAGGCATGATACATGATCCATCAATCAATCAACTGATGAGATTCTGATGCATATCATCTTGTTATCAGTGTGGTCACTGGATTACAATTGAAACAATCACAATAGTGACTCTAGAGTTGGCAATGTCAGTCCGGACTGACATACCTCAACAACTATAGTATGGATTGCCACAACATTTGTAAAGACATTCAAGGTCCCCATCACTGAATCGTACTGACTTTGGTGATGCTGTGTCTTTTCCATCTAGCAGTCAAAATTTCAGTTTGTCCAGTACTTTGTTTTATGACAAAATACCTGCAAAACTAATGTCATTCACATCAGCCTCAACTTTGTTTAGTGCTAATTAACAAATGTTAGTATTCTAACGCTCTAAACTAAGATGGTGAACATGATAAACATTATACATGCTAAACATCAGCATATTAACATTGCTATCATTGCTTTCCATGCTAATGATAGCATTTAGTTCAAATCAACTCTATGCCTAAGTAAAGCCTCACAGAGCTCCTAGCATGGCTGTAGATTCTAGGCTTGTTATCTACTCTGTAATAAAGGTCTCAGAAAAAAAAAAAAAACGTAATAACTTACCCGCATCATTGTCCTGATAAGTTAAGAACTAGTGCTCTTTGAATTTTTCATGATATAAATATGTAAGCTAGCTACTGCTAACTGTTGCTAACATTGCACCAAATATCATCTTTTTAATCTGTATGCCAACAGATCGGAGCCAAGCTTGTTGACTTGTATTTATGATGTGTTACAATAGTATTATAGTATTTCTATTATTATGATGTTGTAATCTTACAACATCATAATAATCCACATTTATTTTGACATTTTATAGTTGCCCTACTCATTTTGTGTTTTCCCATAGCACTGTTGGGCTCCATGGCAGGGGCGGATAGGTGAAGATAGAAAAATAAATACACAGATAGAAAAACATTTTTGACACTGTCACAATACTGCTTTTCAATAAAGATAATGTTGGGGAAAAAAGAAATCTGTTATATTTATAAAAGAACAGAAAAGCGTTTCTGTTGATGGAATAATTTAAAAGCCTTGTTGATGTTGGTCTATTTTGATGATAAATGTGTGGGTGGGTCAGGAAAGGTAAACAAACCCCATGGCAACAGCAGCCTATCTAATGCCTGCTAGCCTGGATTTCATTACCACAGCTTACTAATGACATCCACATCTCTGACATCTCTGATGTCAGGGCGGAGCAGGGCAGCTGTCAGCTCAGGTTAATGCTGAGGTGGAGCAGGAGGACACTCTCACACTGACACACGCTCCACTGCTCTGATCAGTGATGACACCCAGACAGAACAGACGCTGGTCTGTCAGCCATCATATGGCAGGGAAAGGGGGGAGTTCAGATAGTGAATGGGATCCCGTTTCAATGAGAGGATGAAGAGGGAGTGTGCGGAGCTGGAGATTTCAGATAAGTATTCAGAAAAATATTTGTTGAAGTCCTATTTTTTCACACTGAAAACAATAAATAAAAAGCAACCTTTGAAAATGAGAACTATGATTAAATGTATTACATTTTTCATCAACGAATAAAAATAACGATAATGTGAAAGACGGACAAATGGACAAGTTTTGATGCAAACTCTTATTCAACAACCTGCATCTGTGGAATCGCAAACTGCAGCTCCTGTTTCCTCTGCTGCCCAAAATATCTCTTTTCAGAAGATGATTTAGCCGCTTTACCTGTTAGATACTATTAATTAGAAACACCTTCCAAAGTTTTGTGCGTTATGTGTGATGCTATCAGGAAGAGTGAGTTCCAGGATTAACGTTAAATCGTCCCCTAGACTTTTGCTAAACAGAGATCACAGTATTGATGTTATCCAAGTATATAGCGTCTCTTCTTAAACTAAACCCAGAAAATCAACTGTATTTTAGTGAACAAGTGAGTGAATCCAGCTTCTGAATGACTCACTGCTCCACAGTGAACAGCACAGGTAGCTGCAGCAGTGCTAGGTTAGCAGGAAAAACAGTACTAGATTAGACAGAGTCGTTCTGTTCAAACAGAGTTTGAAAATGCTAACTGGATTTACTGAGGTGAGTCAGTCTGTACTACTGCAGAGCAGGGTGACTTGGACACCTTGCGAGAGACACCTGTAACCACGGTACTGTACACAAAGATGGCGACGGCTGTAAGCTCATAATGCTCTGAAGACATAACCATTCAAAGTGTATGATAAAAATGAGACTAACATGTCAGTGACGAAAACTACACTTAAATCTGTTTAGTTTTTTTTTTTTTGACTAAAACTAAACTAACACTTACAAAAAAATGTTATTAATATGAATTTTTGTCAAAAGACTAAGTCTGAACTAGTCTGTTGCAAGATAAGTAGCATTTAAACTGTAAAAAAATTCAATAAGTTGTCACCAGAACGTGGAGAAATAACAGTGTTGAAATTATGTCAAAGACGTCTATGTATTGTGTTGCAGAGATGTCTACTGAAGTTTGCATGCTAACCACCTAGCCCATCCCATCTCATAATAGCATACCTTGTACCTCAAGAGGCAATAGTGACTCAATAGTCACTATACTCAATAGCTGACTGCCTCAAGTGTCCAGTCTGCCCTCAGTCCAACATGAGAGGATGAAGACGTAGAAGCTGCGAGTAGGCTATAAACCTGTGTTGCAGCCATCATGTCTCTGCGACATTCCTCCACTCTCTCTTCAAGCTCACCTATTGATGCTTCTCTCCCTCTCCCTCGTCTTCCTTGACCTCTCATCCTTTACTCCTCGCTCGTCCTTTACTCCTGCCACCACTACATCTTCCCTGTCTCTCTGACTGGGCAGACAGGGTGGGAAATAGTCGTCGTCAGTCTAACAATAACCAAATAAAACAACCTACAAGTTACATAATGAGATTGCGAGGTTAACCTGCGTGGAAAGCATTACTCTCCAATCCATGCAGGTTTGGCAACATGTTAACAACTGCCCTATGCTGAGATTAGATTTATTAAAGCTAATGTTAGCTCAACGCGAGGGTGAGGGTAGGAAACTTGGCTGTGAGTAGTCAGTGAGCCCAGTCCCGGAACAGGCAGGCTTTTGACTGCCCTCCCCCTTACTCGGGCCCTGGGTACTAAGTTCCATTATTCCCTTCTCTACTACACCTCTGGAAATGGATAGTGAATTGATCAAAACAACAGTAAACTTACCAGTACAAACTACACTTGAAGGCATTAAGTGCTGTTTGATTTGGAAGGCTAAAAAGAGTAGTTAATGTTATCAAAACCTCTCTGTTTTCAGCAACAGTTGATAAGAGGTTCTTCCTTGTGATTCCACCATACTTTACAGACCAGGACATTTCAAATAAATGTCATTAAAAAGGCAACAGCGGGACTGACTATTCCAAGTGCAGTAGTGTTTATGATACAGACAACAATGGAAGAAGCGGTGCTGATACTGTTATTGATTTTCTTTAATGTCTGTGCTGAATTAGGGCACTGCACAAACTGACTGATGGAGCAAAATAGAGTCCACCGTGTCAAACCACTTTGTAGTAGTCAAGTGTAATCCCCAGCCAAAATTGTGATCCTGTTTTTCTATAATCTTGTTTCATGTTTTCCCCTGTACTGTTTGGCTTTGTGTCTCCAAATCCTTTGGTCTACCTTTTGTTTTCAAACCACTGAATCCATCAGTCGTTACTAAGCTGCTGAGCTGCAGATAAAATCCTTATTTTATGATTACAACGTAATTAATAACATGAACATAAATACAGGTTAATGACAGCAGGTGTGCTGTGAGATTAGATGTATTGACACACCCTACATATTCCATATGTTTGGGGACTGACCCCCACGGGGGAGGCTGATGTAAATACTCTTTAAGGGCGTACTCGCACTAGGTGATCCATACTGTGCCTGAGCATGTTTTTCCCCCAAAGTCCAGTTTTTTTTGACTAGTGTGATCGCTCCATACCATGCCCCAGCACAGTACACTGAACTGTGTCCTGGCCAGCTTGAAGAGGTGGGCTTGGGCACAGTTAAGTTGGACTCGGACACAGTATGCATCCAGAGTGATCCCGTTTAATGGCTATGCTGACGCTCAGTCATTCAAGATCTGCACATACCAGTATATGGTCTTTCCCTGTGATTATTATTATAAGATGAGCTGATGTTTGTATTTGTGTTTAAAATATTTATTTTGCTTTTATTTTGACTGTCACATCACTCATTTCAGATCAGTAATGAGTGATGTGACCTGTGTATCACCGGTGATGATACACACTGAGACCTCTGATAGTAGTATAGCTCATAGAACACCGTGAGAATAGAGTAAGAATAGGGAGAGGAAGATGAAGACAGATGTCACTGGCATGATGTCGCCCTTTATGGACATGCAAATGAAACAGTGTGAAGAATACATGCAAGGGGAGCAGCTGTGTCACCAGAAGGAGAAGGAGATGCTAGAAAACTGGATGAAGGCAAAGATGGAAATGGAGGAGTGTCGGGAACAGGTACAGAGGGAGGGACGGCAAAAGGCAAACAGGATGTTCGAGCAAATGATGAGCAGACTGTTTGGTGCCATGCTTCATTCTGCTGATCATTTCAGCAGCACACACCCTCACATCCAAACCACATCCAAAACAACATCCCCTCCTCTGCACTATTCCTACCCCGCCCATGAGAAGACACAACCAGCCTATCTTGATCAGCCTCTTTAATCTACATAGGTCTTTCACAGCCTTTAAGTTATCAGCCTAGTTATTCGTTCACATGCAGTTAATACTGTTTAATTGGTTAAATTCACAATTTTAAGATATAGTTATTGCAACTACAATGCTGCTTTTGTTCCCTATTGTTTGTTATACTTACTGTTTCATATCACTGCTTTGAATAGTTGCGTGGCCTACATATTTTCAGCAGGTTTGTATGAACATTAAATTGTTCATTCTTGTTCCATGTTTTGAAGAATGTTCATTTTAATGCACTTACACTAACATCATTTATATAACATACTGCATACTATTTTAAAGCTGAGGCTCTCTCACTGGGTTGTGGATGCAATACAAGAGGCATATAATATATATAAGGCAAGCAGGACGGCCTAAGCAGCGGTGCGTGTAAATTCTACTTGGGGCCTTGCTACCTCATGGGCCTTATGATGAGGTGCCCCTCTATCTGAGATTTGTATGGCAGCCTCTTGGTCAACCCCATCCACCTTTAACAGGTTCTACTGCATGAACGGGGCAGTCAGCACCCCATTCGCTGAGTGTGTGCTGGGCTCAATGCAACAGGTTCAGGGTGATGTCTTCTTTCTTTCAAAGCTAGCCCGCAACCCAGCTAGAAGCCGTGCGGAAACGCGTTCCATTCAAGGTTAACCAGAAAGGCCACACATGCGTGATGCTTATATAACCACGGTTTGCTGATCACTGCATGGCCAACACAGGTGATGTGTCGTAAAGAGTATCCATGTCAGCTTCCCCTGTGGGTGGTCTGTCCCCGTAATTATAGAGTATGTAGAGTGGACAGATCTTTCCACTCAGAGAGCCTGTGTTACACATGTAACCTACCAGTATAGCGTGTATACCCTTCCCGGGGAATTTACCATATACCTGCCTAAATATAGCTAGGAATATGTTTCAGTGCACATTTTGCAGGCTACATTCTATCATGTGCAGTAATCGGTGGAGTTTACTCTGGACAGGAGACTTTTGTTCCTGGACTTTAACTATAGGGCAGGCACTAAGCCTGGGAGAAGTGATGCCTGAAGGAAAAACTCAGGAAAACAAATGACTGGCTTGCTGACATTATATAACCCACAAGCTCCACAACTCACATAACTAAAAAGTAAACAAGTAAAAACTGTCTGACAATGATTACACTGATGCTGGAAGGAGAGGCATCTCCAGAAGGAGACGATAATACGAACATAGCATTAGATAACAACGTTATACTACAGCACCACAGGAGGAGTGTGTTGATCAGCACTCGAGGAAGTATTTAGATCCTGAATTATTTGACTCGAAATGAATGCAGTACTGAAATATAAAAATACTCCATTATAAGTAAAAGTTGTTCACTGGAAATGTTAGCACAATGTATTAAAAGTAAAAGTATGTTAGTCATAATTCAGACAAGTGCAACTGCTATACCATTTTATATTTTATTATTAATAATTATTATGGATTCATTAATGTGTAAGCAGCATTTTATTGTTGTAGTTGGTTGAGTTGGAGCTAGTATTATCTATTCTATAGACTTTTGGGCAGTTTAATCTATAGCAGTACATCATATTATATCAGCTCATCATTTCTTTTGTGTGTAAAATGTTCATCTGTGAAGTACATAATAACTAAAGCTGTCAAATAAATATAGTGGATTAAAAAAATACAGTATTTCACCCTTAGCTTGTGTGAACCAGAGGTATAAAGTTGGCCAAATTGGAAGTAAAGTACAAGTACCTTGAATTTATACTTAAGTACAGTACTTCAGTAAATGTACATACAGTAGTTATATTCCACATTACATTACCTTCAAATAAAAAAGTTGTGTATTTAAGGGTGTCCAGGGGAGACTGAGGAGTCATATGTGTTTATATATATATATATATATATATTAAAAACACATAAAAAACAGTAAATGCGTGGATGTTCCCAGTCAGCTAAGAGCCACTCAGTGGATGGATGAGTCAGTGATTGTGAAGCATGAATGATACAACTAATCCTTGAGACAGGGTAAACTCCAATAATAACCCTGTTCGGATTACTGACACCAAAACAGTACTAATAATTGAGTTATAGCATAATGCATTTCACTCTTATCAGGATGGAAAAGCCTTTAGACTGTGACAGATTATAACTCTGAAATTCAGATGAAGAACTAGAGGACGGAGAAGAAGAAAAAGAAGAAAACATATCCGTGGATATCAGTGCTAAATCCAATGAAAATGTTATCACAGAATCAATTCGGGTAAGTTGCTTCTCATATAAAGCCAGTGCAGTATTGATCAGCTCTGCAACAAAAAGGAATCAAACTGCCTCATATCCATCAAATCAGCTGTGGACAATGCTGACTAGACCAGCTATAATTCTTACCAAATGGTCCAACGTTATGGCCCTGAAACATGATGCTGAATGGACCAAATTTCTGGCTGAAGGTATGACATACAACACCAGTGCAGTCCAATACATATCCCATTTCCAGGTTTTTCTTTTTTCCGCCACACCAGATGTTTTACTGCTTTCCAGGGAATTAAAACTCGCAAGATCTATTGGCTCAGTCTAAAAATGACTGTTGAAACCGGAAAAATAAATATTTCATTTGGCCAAACACATTAAAGAACTCAACAGCTTGGGAAGCCGGCACTCTCAGATGGCTATTGATGGTTAGTAGTGCCTTTTCTTCCTCATGAAGACTCTTGGGATAGATGGTTCAAATTCATCTGATGTGGGAAGGGGTTACACCATTTGCTGTTGCACTTTAAACAGCAGCTTTTGTTTTAGAATATATTGTGTGCAGAACAGTGAGTGCGAATGTTGAATTGAACAAGGACTTGTATACATTTTAGAGATTTAGGTTTAATAATTCAGTTATGTCCTTTTCAAATTTTTCAAATTAATGCACAAACTCTGGAAACTGCAGACTGTGCACCACTGAAATGTTAATTAATTTCGTTTACAGTGGCAGATTAACACATTGATAGACTTTTACCGCCAGTCAGTAATCAAAAGAAAGAAAAGAATCACCAAAATGACTCAAACCTTTTTATTGTACTCAGGGTTTTGATAAACCCATACCCATATGTTTATTTTGTCTTATGTTTTTGACAGTTTTTATACGGTAGTGCTGAGAAAAGTACTGCTGTCATTTAGCCATATTTATTATGGTTGAAACTTGAAACTTTAAAGTTTACTTCGGTAATTTAGTATCACAGTTTCATAAAGTTGGGGAACTTGTGAGAATTTTTTTTTGGTAGAGTTGGGAAAAAACAAATAAATAAACCAAATAAACCAAAACAAGATATCTTGACTTTTAGTCGTTACTATGGTTTAAACCCAAAAATGTTTAATGCATATATCTTTCAATCTCCCTACCCCAGTTTGTAATGCAGGTTTTTTTGTTGTAAATTTGAAGTCACCCCACACCCTTACACACAAACGAGAAGGGAGTGATTTATATCTTTCATCTGTGATTTTTAGTTTCAACTGAGGCAAGGAAACAAGAGAGCATGTTAATTTGTAACTGTCATTAGCGACAAATGTGTTTGAATAAGCATATTTCATATGCTGTGTACAAAGAGAAGCTGATAGACCATTAACAATGCTTTCCCCACAAGGGCACAACGTAAGTGTAAGACGGCCAGTTTCAGTTAAAGACAGATCCCAAATTTGACATTTCCGCAGCTGGGCCAAGAAGTTAAGGCATAGAAAAGTAGATTAAGACAAGGATTGTCTAAATATGCTTTTTCTAGATTTAGAAAAGGAGGATATTGAGACACTTTTTGTGAACCCCATTGTGGAAAATTGTTTTTTTTATACAGTATATTTCACTGTTTGAACAACAGGTAAATCTTTTATGTGAAACTTAACTGAAGATATGAATGAGTGATAGCCATGCTAGCAATGTTGATATACGGATAGCAATGTTGGTCAGTTTGTCAGTCCCCCACTTTGGTCTAGAGTGAAATATCTTGACAGCTATTAAATGGATTGGAACGAAATGTCGTACAAACATTCATGGTCTCGAGAGGATGAATCCTAACTTTAGTCATCCATTAACTTTCCATCTAGCATCACCAGCAGGTCAAAGTTTTCAGTTTTACAGTGAAGTATTTCAACATCTAGTGAATGGATTGGCACAAGATTTTGTAGAGACATTTATGGATTCCAGATGATGAGTCCTTGGCCCTATGTATACTTGCCTTTTAAGTTTCTCATAAAATCCAGATGAGATTTTATACATCTCCGATGACCAGATCAAAAATCTTATCGCAATCCATCTTGACTTTCCCAGGCTACATGCAATAGTGTTGGTTTTACTGCAATGCAGAGGTTGGCAGTAATGTACTTGAAGCCGTTTGGTAACTGCAAAAACACACCAAAAAAGGATAACGTGCACTTAGCATCTTAGTCACAACAGGAACAATTTAGCTAGCTAGCTAACAACTATCCATACAGTAAATGAACACAAACACATGAATGAATTCCATGAATGTGCAATGAGTGAGACAAAAGTTTTCCTTGTCTTGATAGGTTCTTCACTCATGCATAAAGATCAAAGCTGTCTCACCCACACAGCTTATTCAATGCTTTCACTGATCTGCATGTTATGCCTTTTGGTATGACTGTATCTGCTGAAATCACTAGAGCTACTTTCTTCCTATCCCTTTAATGAGACAGGAGAAAGATGGCTGTTTCAGTCTAATGTCAGTGTAGACTCGACTACTACTTATGTAGTTACACTTTGGAGATGTACAAATTGCATATGCATCTTAGAGTGAGCTAGAATGTATTTTAATCTGTCTCAAATCCTTCTTGGATGCATTTAGCTTTTTGAAGTGTAAATGGGGAACTAATGACTTTGTTGATCCCCTAACTTTTCATGGGGCTACCATCAGGTTCACATTTTGAATTCACAGTGAAGTGTTTCAACATCTTTTGGATGGATTATCATGAAATTTGGTTCACACATTTATGTTCCGCAGAGGATAAATCCTAATAACTTCACTCATTTTTCATGCAGCCACCAGCAGGTCAAAATTTGAATTTGTCCAGCACTTTGGTTTGTGACCAAATACCAGCAAACTAATTGCATTCCCATCAGCTTTAGCTGTACTTTAGCTATGTTTTGTGCTAATTTGCCACTGACCAATTAAACAGTTTATCAAATAAATATTAGGGCTGCAACTAACAATTAATTGATTTTTCGTTAATCTGTCTGTATTTTAGTCAGAAGATGTCACAAAATAGTGAAAGCAGTGAAACATACTGTATTTCAGCTAATATGTATGCCAGCTAATATAAGTTTACTAACACGCAAAAAATGCTAACATTTTAATTTGTGAACATGTAACTACACTCAATTGTGGAAAAGATGTATTAATATTGAACAGGAACAGAATATCAATTTAATAATCTTGATCCATAATGATGGTCAGCACACTCTTTATCAGGTTCAGACTGGACCATAAATGGGTATGACAGCAGGTCCACTATTTAGAGATTGCGTGCTGCCGTTACACATTGACCCACAGTAGATGCGCCTACATGGGGCTCTAATACTTGATGTGCGATCAAGAAAGATGGCTAAAGTGCTGTTGCTGGACCATTAGCTTTGTACCACAGGGTTTTAGACTCCCAGCCATCCCCCCAAATGGAAGTTGGATCTTCCTCCTCGTTCCCTCTGCTGTTGCTTCCTCTTTCACTTACCAAAGTACAACTGTTTTTTACTTAACAAGTTAGTGAATTAGATTCAGATTATACGAGGGTTGATAAATGTAGAGAAATTGAGAGGAAATCTGTTTTTTTTTCATACTTTACTCAAACAATAATTTATTCTTCCCATGGTGGATTAATAATATGCACTCTGTTTACCTCAGCTGATTGAAGATCATGATGTCAGCTCAATAATATTAATAATGCAGGACTCAGTGCATCTGTTTGCACTAGGAAAAGGCTTTCCTGTGCCAGTGCTAATGTTGCATTCACACTGTGGTTCTATCTAGTAACAAACCAAGGGGCTGATTAAGTTAGCCAACAGTAAATTACCATCATTGCCACAAGATCTGGCATTACCGCCTATTTTCAATTTAACAACATATTTACCAAGACTAATGATGTAAATGAGCAAACCACTGATTAATTAATTTGAATGCACTGCTGTTAATCAAGACCTGACCTGAGCCAGAGTGTTTAAGATATGTCTCATACATGTCTGTGAAGCAACAGAACACAAATCAAATTGTGAATTTTATTCAGCTTTAATTGAAAACATGACTGAATTTCAGAACTGCAATCATGTACTCTTACTTCCCTTCTGGGAGGAATATTGGTTAAATAATGCTGTCAGCCAAATAAAAACATCTTTGATTGAATGAAGAGGCCTCCCAAGATTTTTCAAGATCAATCTAGGAGAGTTTGGGGGGTTCTTGACACTTTTAAACATGGTGTACTGAAACTGTACATGTCACTGCCTTGACAAGATTGTGCCTTAACAATGCTGTAAACAGAGTTTTAAAAATCCCATATGTAATTAGTAGGTGAATAGATTTGAATAGATTAATAGTTTTCTTTCAAACCCAAAGTTTTAATTTCAATCCAGGATGATTTGGTAACACCTATGGTTACTTTGCAATGACAAGGGCATTTTAATAATACAGGTCCCAGAGTTCTTCCTGAAATTACACATGTATCAACCACTGGGGCCAGCAAACACACCTTGAAATGCTACCCTGTAAGAAATGCAGCAGAAGAACTGATATACCGCATGTATTTACTGCACAGCCAAACAAAATTTGGGCTGAGAGAATTGGGCAAAACCAGAACCATGTTACAGTCAAGGATAGATTTAGTGATGCAGGGGTACTTGGTAACAAATCCATGTATGGGGCCTCTGCCTTATATTTACCTTATATTTACTCTTGTTTCTGTCACAAAGTCATTTTGTTGTGTATTTGTACTTTTTTGAGTATTTTAAAAAATCTGTAGTTTTGCTCTTACTGAAGTATTATTTATTTGAAGTATTGTACTTCACTATGTTTAAAGACACAATCATTACAGAGTAAAAAAGTCACATGGTGAAGTTCTGATTAATAATGTGAGAATGGAAGGAGCCTGATCAACAGCTGTGGCAGAGAAGAAGCTGCTGGTGAGTCTGCAGCATCATGGTCTGCAGCAGCTGGGGGGCAGAGCTCCATGTTCTTTCAGGTCACATTCTAGATACATTACATGTTCTAAATAAGGAGTGTGTTCGCATCTAGTCTTGGGCTAGCAGTTTGTGAACAGTATGAAAAATGCACAACTATGCAATAAAATTAAGGATGGCATTACCTTGGCATAGATTAAAAAAAAGGTTGCATCTACCTAACACATGACCCAATTCAAACACACCACCAGTGTTGCCAACAGGTGAATGCTGGGTCTGGCTAAATGCTAAATTCTAAAATGCTCTCGGTGACTTCTACCTTCAATGAGGTGTGTGAGACCTTTCTGCTGTTTTTGACAATCCCTGTGGTGACTGCAGAGCTCATTCAGCTCAATGTCTGAAAACTTGCAAGGAGCGCAAGTGAGACCAGAGAGGCTGAGTGGACTGGTTACATTTTGCATGACTGAGACTGAATGAGCAGAGAAGTTTAACATAGGGCAGATTGTGGCGGGCTTTGTGGTGCATGTGACTCACAGAATGACCTTCAGACAGGTAATTGCAACAACAGATCAATGATTGTTGTACCTCACTGTAAGAAGGAGAGCATCAATAATGACTGCATTGCCTAGCAACATAGCGTTTTGTGTGGACACTGCACTCTGTGCTAAAACTGCCCCCCTTTCTTTTTTGCTTTTTTTATGTTTGTTAGATGTAGCTGCTATGGAGATTATACTGTTTACAAATCTCTGCATTTTCTGCTATTTTTTCTGCTGTTAATTCTATAAGAAGTGACAGGCTATTTGATTTATATAGCTTAATATTGATACATAAATTCAATGGACACCTGCGATGGTGTCCATACTTTTTTATTAGTTTTTGTGTATTTTATATTATTTTGGTGGTCATTTTTGTTTAATTGTCAGAGTTCTTTCCTCTTTTCTGGTTAATCCTGGTAAGGCTATTGGAAGATTGTTGTATGATTGTAACTATTAGTTGTATGTAAAGGCTGCAAAATGCCTGACTGGAATTTATTGGTTGTCACTTTTACTTTGACTTACTTTTTACTTTTGAGTACATTGTACAATGTACTCTCAAGTACACATTTTACACAAGTAATTTCAATTCTACTTCAGCAAAATGTCCTTAAAGTAACAGTAAATTTTCCACCCCTGGCTAGAAGTAAAACTATTAATACAATGATGCCTTCACAATTTAATGTATAATTAAAGTAGTATCAAGAAAAGATATTTACATTTACTTAAAGTCTCTTGAACGTGGAGCTCATTTTAACTTTTTTAAATGGATATTTTTATTTATGCATCATATTGTATTTGCTGATCATATAGAGTAAAATCTGAATTTGTAAAGTAACAACCAACAAACTCAAAGATAAACATAGTGGAATAAAAAGTACAGTGTTCCCCTCTGAAATAGAAAGAACTGAATCCTTGAAAAGTAAAGTAAAATATATGTAACTCATACAGTAACTGTAATTATGTATGATGCTTGGATAAAGGCACTTGGTCCCTTTCTTACTGGTATTAAAGAGTTTGCTCATTACCAGGCATGCAATTATTAACCTGTGTTTTCCTCTGCTTCCCTGACATGAACTGCTCACTAAACCAGCCAGTGAAAGTCACTAAATTTATGCAATTACTTCTTCACCACTGGGACCAGGATGTTGCTGCACTCGCACTGCTGTCTTCCTCTGTCCTGAAACCTGTTTTCTTTCCTTATCAGTGCCTTTTCCTCTTTCTTGAATGCAGTTTTATTTTCCTATATTATCATCATTATCTTCATCTGTTTTCATGAGGGTCAGGGGAAAAAGGGTTGGATGCGACCATCGTCAAATAGTGTGTGATGTGGTTGAAAAATGCTAGTTGGTCTAGCCCTGCTAGTCGTTACTGTATAACCAAATAGCACTGGGCTTTCATTGTGCATCAACCCTACTGAACTCATTGCCCTGGAAATTTCAGTCTGACTAATTGGAGGAGAGGAGGGACCAAATCATCAGTTTGTCGGGGGAAACTGCCTAAACTGTACAAAAGTAGCCAAAAATATACATACGAAGAATAAAAATATATCTTGTCTGTTAAATCAAATAAAAAGTAGCTAAATTGGGCAGAAACTTAGTTTAGCATAATCTGCAATATCAATGTCACGTTTTTGAAAAATCCAATCTTATGTCATTCAATCACCTCTGGTTGAACACTTTCAGCCATTCGTCTAAATGACATAAGCCTGGATTTCTACTGCAACTCCTCTCTTAGTGTTCAGCAGTATATGTTGATCGACAGATCTTTCAGCTCTTCAAAACTGTTCATTCATTTGCAGATAGTCTACCCTAAACTTGAAGAATACTTCCTCCCCCTCTCTTTTTCTGGTCACTTTTCCTTTAGCTCACTCCCCTCCCCTCCTTCTGCCCCCGACCCCCCCACCCCCACCTTCCCTCCCAATTGTATCTCCAGCACAGTGTGCCATTGAGTTGACTTTAATCCCTGCCTTCTGCCTCTCTGCTGTCAGCTCTCAGCACTTCAACAGCTCCCCTCCACCTCATTACTGTTAGTGAATGACAATGCAAGACTATTCTCCTGGGCGGAGGAGGAGGAGGAGGAAGATAGGAGGGCTGGGATAAGGAGCCTGATGGGCTTTCGATGGGCTTTAGAGTGAAAGGAGAGCCACAAACACATCATCACTCTCAGTCTGTGCTTCACTCTGCATCTTCAACCTGGGAGTGTGTTTGTACGAGTGTGTTCATGTGTGTCTCAAGTGCTGAGTAAGGGAACATTTTGTCTCATTTTCCCTCTGCCTCCTTGGTACTTAAGAACAGTGCGTGGGAGAGATCATCTGATCATATGGTATTTCTCTGTCACTTTTGCCCAGTTTATTCATTAACTTAAGGACATGAGTAGTGCATGCACAGACACACACACGCAGGTGCATACACACAAGTGCCCGCACACACACACACACACACACACACACACACACACACACACACACACACACACACACACACACACACACACAACAAACATGCTTTATAATGTATGAGAATCCCTTTTACACATTGGCATTTTTATTGTTACAAGTCAGTTTTGCTGTCATTTAATTCTTCTGATATCTTGAAATAAACCCAATAGCTAGGTATTATTATTGTTATTAAGAAGTGTGGTAGTAGCAGTACCATATTTCATAATTACAGTACTTTTACAGTACTTATACATAATATGATTTATTGTATTAGATTTACATACTACATCACAAAATATTTTTTTCTATTTCTGTAATTCTATATAGTATTTTGATTGTTTATTGTTATTATTATTATATTATTATTATTATATGTAGCATATTGTGTGTATATCATGTACATATACAGTAATATATTATATATGTACTGACTATGCAGAATTGCAGAATTACTTTGTATAACACATTTTTACTTTGTATAATATATACACTATAGCTAACAGTTTCTCCCTCAGTACGATTCTTAATGAGTTCCTATACTACCTCAAAAGGCTTTTAGAGTTGCAATGCTGGATTCAGGATCTCTGCACATATACAGATGGCTGACAAATTAAAGGAATAACAAACATAGAATGTCTTAGTAAGGTGTTGGAAGTGTGATGGAGGGACAGTACATCATTCTTTCTAAAGATTTTCCCTCATTTGGTGTTTTGATGATGGTGGTGGAGATCACTGTCTAACACGTTGGTTAAAAATCTCTCAGATTTTTTCAACTGGGTTGAGATCTGGTGACTGCAAAGACCATAGCGTATGATTCACATCATTTTCATTCTCATCAAACCATTCAGTGACCCCTCACGCCCTATGAATGGAGGCCTTGTGTTCCTGTTTCTCCACTCATTTTTCAGGTTTTTCTCTTAATATGTAACCCGTCTGTATCTTCAGAAAAAATTTTGCACATTGCAAAGTTCTTGTATGCAAGTATTGTAATGTACAGATGTTTATCATTTTTACTTTTTTTTCATTTTTTAACTTTCATTTTTTAATAGAATCTTTTGAATAGCTTGTTTTAGCTTGTTTCGGTAGAGAGATCTTACCTTCATTTCAAGTCATTTATGTTAAGCTTAGTTAACCAGCTCGATGTGATGTCTGGGATTTCTCAAACTCCCAGGCTTCAGAATTATCCACTGTGTATTCTGCCCTGGGTTTAGCTTCTCTAAAACTAGAGTGAACATGAGATCAGCATTTGAGATCTGGCTGGATTAGCCATGAGATACAAACAAAATTGGCATTTGTGCATCATAACATTGCAGCACTGTACGACGTGCTTCAAAGCATCTATCACCTATTGTTTTTTATTGATGCCCACACGCCAGTAGCATCTTGAAACACATCACTACAAGTTAATGTCCATCAACGTTAGTTACTGTCCTATTTTTTCCATTGCTTATGTGCATCAACTTTCTTTTTAAAAATGTGTATGTATTGAAGATAATTCTCAAGTATTTGATGAAAAGATGTATCTGATTTTTATGTAGAAAGTGTTTCAACGAGAATAAAAAAATGTTCATGCTGAATCGATCATGTCGTAAACTTAAACTTCTTCATGTGTATTGATTATTGTCAGTCCTAAAACTAGTTTATAAGCACAGTACAGCCAACAACTGGACTGGTGTGGTACAGCACACCGTGGTGAACTGTGGGATACAATTAGGTCTTAAAACCGCTTACAAGTAGTACTAAGAGAAGTGTGCATCAAATGCAGGTTAATTGTACTGTGTGTTGGTATTTTTCTGACATGGCACACACTTGCCTACTACCTGATGGTGGGTGAATGACCACTTAAGTGCTCAAGACCTTAAGTGAGAGTATTGGAACAGACCCAGAGACGGGTCCAAGTCTGAGCAGCTCCAATTCTGAGTTGAGACCAAGTCAAAAAAAAATGTTGATTGCGAGACAAGACTGAGTCCAAAAACAAAAACCGAAAAAGAAAGAAAATCAGAGCCCATTCCCAGCCCAGTCTGAGAAGAAAAAAGTAATCATATCAAAAATAAAATAATCTTACACAATGTTACAAGCTAAACATTAAACTATCATATCTTTCCACTTGGGGTTTGTATTCAGGGCAGTATCTGCCACTGACGACAGGAAGGTCATGTTCTCAGGTTCTCATTCTTCACTTGCACATCTGATGCACATGGTGTTTTGAAGGCTGATTATGATATTAATACCACTGAACATTTTAAAGTTGGAGTTTTTCTTGGAAACCATCATGCTGGAAAATAATATATGCAGATAATATAACTGATCATGCGACTGTGTGGAAAATTTTACACAATTTTTGGGTCGGAAGTAAAATTTTGTGCTGAGGGAATATGGACCTAAGAAAATCCTGGCTATATTCCTGTATATATCTATACATAGGTGATTTCATATGGATCTAGAACCACAGTACATCATCTGATACAAAACCAATACAGATAATTATTTAATGATACAATACACTGCAATTCAAAGCCTTTTCTATAATATTTGATTTGGCCATGATTTTATATTGATTCAGCAAAGCAAAAGATGTCTTAATAGAGTTTGTCTAGCATGCCAAGATTAGCCCACTCTCCTGACCAAAATTGCCCTCCCCTTCATTTATATGTGGAACAAGGCGAGAAACTTTAACTTCCAGTCACAAATTTACTCGCCTCCTTTGTCTTGCTTCAGAGTTCATTCTGATTGAACTCTGACATGCAAAATCATGAGGCTCTCCAATATCCACCCAGTTTCTGAGAGGGGTTGGAATTGACCTCTAAATCAGGAAATACTGTTTGTTGATATTCTTGTTTTATGAATGTACAGCAAAATAATAAAAGCAGCAGAAAACAGAGGATGCTGCCTGGCTGCAGTAAGAGCAAGGACATTGAGCTTAATGACAGTAACATGTTGATAAAATGCTGAATAATTTAAAACTTTCCAGACATGCTAGCTTCTGCAGATTATGTTTACAACCCTACCCCCACTATTTTTTGCTTCCCCTGCGTTTGGCCACTCCAAACGAGTAAATTTTGATTGGCGAATTTTGGTCTAACTGTAGCTTCATAGGGTTTTTGTTCCACCTGGTCAGCCAATCAGAGGGCAACAGAGAGATTTGCAGGGGAGTTTTCTCCGAATTTCATGTTCCCCAATCAGCTAGTCAGAGGAAGATTTCTGTCTGGAGTTTATTAATGAACAAAAGGGCAGTCAGAATCTGAAGTAATTAACATAAATGATGTCAGTGGACCCCCAACTACCTGGAGGACTTTGGCCTATAGGACCGGTGTCACACATTGTGGACATGATGGAAAGGCCTGCACTGTGGAGGTCACCTCTAGAGGGAAAAAGTTTATTAGATCTGTGACCTCTAATCATTCTTTCCAAAGTTGAATCTCACTCTAGTAGACTAACTTAATATTTTTTAAATCAAATTCAAAGCTACCTTTGGAATAGGTCCTTTGGAATAGATCTCACACCTTGAGTTATCCCTAAAGTTCAAATTAAGATTTACTACAGTAATACAGAAGTTTTTTAGCTTATAAAATCTTATAAAACATCAAGTTAAACAAATGCGCACCTCTCCGTGCAGTTAATTAAAACCATTTGTGGTTCAAGTCACAGTGGAGGGTTTTACGTAAACGTGGTTTGAGGAATCGACTGAAGGTGACCAGACACATTCATAATGATCTCTTTAATGGCAACCATATTGGACTGTACTTATATAGCGCTTTTCTACTCTTATTGACCACTCAAAGCGCTTTACACTACTGCCACATTCACCCATTCAAACAGACATTCATACAGCGCTGTTTCCTCTACAAACTGCACTTTCTACACAATCATACACCGATGATACATCGGGGGAAATTTAGGGTTCAGTATCTTGCCCAAGGGCACACCTCGACATGTGGACTGGAGGAGCCAGGGATCGAGTCTTCATGACTGTTTCACTGAACAGTTTCCAAGTGTAAAATAATGAAGGAATGGTAGACAGGATGTCACACAGGTGTGCTAAAGGAGTGGTGCATTAATTAAACCAAAAATCATTGTTTGTCTTCATCTTCAGTCTGAGGTTCATCTGTCAGTCAGTGTGTCCAGAATTGTGACATGTTTTGTTATAGTAATTTGGGTTCCTGTTCAGGACTTCAACAGCAAATTCAGATGCTTTCATGAAGTGACTGTTATTAGCCATCATTCAATTTGCTTTATATTTTTATGATTGATGTCATGCATTCCTTCATGCTTTAACAAACAAGGTAGGGTAGATTGAATCATCAAAGTAGTTAATCTCATTCCGTCTGAAGGGGGTTATGGTTTACAACCATGACCACCATGTGACTGAACAGGCGGCCAGTGTCTACGGCTGCTTTTTATGGTGTCGTTCCAGCATTCACTCCCCAGTTTATGTGCTATTTACTGAGTGAAGTAGTGGGGGAGTGGGCAGACAACTAGCATAGGTAAGGGCCTAGAAGTACTCTTAAGGTGCGTTCACACATATGGATACAAACTTGGCAGTATCTGGCCTCTCATGAATCTGTAGTTCTGAGGATGTGTTGTGTAGAGTGTAATTTGCATGCTCTGGTCTGACAGGACAGTTGTTTTCCATCGCATCTGTCGCGAAAGACACTCTAACAATGTTGGTGATTTGTTTCCACACATCGTTCCTTTTTTTATGTCCCGGTAACTCATTAGAGACACGTCATAAGAAATTGCACAGTTGGAGACTGCAACAATAAGCTTTTCCTCCATTTGGTTTTTAAAGTAAAAGAAGTTTAAAGTTCTGTCTCGTAGTGGAGTGCAGTAGTAAACAACTCTGTGCTTCCATTTCCACTGGAATCAAGATGATATTGACTGCCACTGGCCTGGCTGTCACTTGCATTGTGTCTGAGGACATTTGCACAAAGTTGAGCCTTTCTGAACTTTACCGTGTAGTATACCTGGACACTTTCTGAATCAGTCAAGCTCAGCAGGGGGTACAGGGCTGCAAAGCAAGGTCTCATTCACATTGAATAGCAGCTGTTGCTGTCCCAGCTTTTTGAATCCATATGTGTGAATGGCCCATAAAATGAAAGCATTTTACAGTGTTTTTCCAAGGTGGGGAGGGATAGTCATGCTGGTCACAAACCAGATTAAGAGCCTTTTGCCTGCAGCTCTTCATTGAAGACCTAACTTTTTCTGTTTGTACTATTCTACCCTGCAGCAGCACCAATGAGGCTCTGCTTTCTTTGGAATAAACACATTGCATTTCCTACAACTTCTTCACAATAAACTTGCTGTTTTGCCAGGGAACACTTTTAAAGGGGACATATATGCTCACTTTTTCCTAGAATAGGTTTACATGCTTTAATATTCATAAAACATGTTTTTTCTCATACTGTACATTTCTGTAGCACCTCTTTCACCTCTACCTGAACACTCTGTTTTACCTACCTCTGGTCTCTTTAGGGCCCCCTTTCCTAAAAGCCTACTCCTCTGATTGGTCAGAGCAGGCACCACCTTCCTTGTTTCTGGTCAGCTCTGCCGGGCAGAGGCTGTTGGTGTTTTGAAGCGAGAGAACCACTATAACCGAGTTTAGCTGCACTTCTACCATGAAAAGCACCACAATAACTGCTTCTAAACCAAAAACTTCACCACGCACATGTTCAAGCAGGAATCTGATCCGAAAACAGGGAGAAATGAACAACATCAGCAATCGTGATCTTTTCCTCAGGTAAATACCGCTAACATTATTTATATCTCTCTGTCACATAATGTTAGGTCAGTATTTATGCCAGTTCATTTCAATTTTCAATACAATTTTATTTATATACTGCCAATTCATAACAGAGGTTATCATAGGGCACTTTTCATGTAGAGCAGGTCTAGACCGGACTCTTTATAGTTATATATACAGAGACCCAACATTCCCCCGTGAGCAAGAACTTGGCGACAGCGGCAAGTAAAAACTCCCTTTTAACAGGTAGAAACCTTGAACAAATCCGGCTCATGGTAGGCTGGTGGCCGTCTACCCCGACTTGCTGAGTTGAGAAAGAAATAGAGAGAGAGAGAGAGGGAGAAAGGGGGGCATAGCACAGTAGACATATAACATAAAGATGTGTAACAATAATGAGACTAATAATAAAAGTAATATATATATATATATATATATATATATATATATATATATACAATTACTCTTTACTGTCTGTAGTAACACACTCTGAAATACAGTTTAACAATGCCCCAAATTCAGAATGTGATTGTCTGATTGTCTTTGAGTATATAAGTTTTCTTCAGCATATACTGTGCATATTTTGCATGAATTCACATGAAACATTTTACAAATACTGTAAAGTCTTTGTCATCAGACACCAGTAGTTGCAAAATGCAGTGTTGTACTTGTCACAACACGTGATAATAACATAAGTCAATGTTCAGTAGTAATAAAAGAAGGAGAGTAACATTGTACAGCACAGCGAAAAGAACATTCGCACAGGTTGTGGCTGTTTGGGTATGAATGGATTTTCAAAGCACTGGAGGTCTGGGTTTTCATCCCATCTTACTCCAGATATCAATGTTGGCTTTCACTAATATTTAACCATGATGACCATCTTTCCCTGAGGTTAATCAAGTGTTTTAGTTGTCTAAAGTTAACCACACCTTAATCATACTGTGTTTGTCATGTGCAGATATCAGTTGATTGGAAAACAATGGAATTGAACATTAAACAAGACTAAGGGTATTTTTGTGATAACCGGCGCCAGCATTACTCTTACTGCTTGAGATCTTCTTCACCTTGAAATTTGTTACGTCCATCTTTGTGGTATTTTGATGCCCGATGCAGAACACAAGGTGCATTGGTGGGAGGACCATTCATATGAGGCAGCGCAATATGAGTTGTTGGTATTTTGGTGGAAAATGTGACTTAGAATACATGTCTCAGAACCATGTCTGTTTCTGGCATAGTGTCAATCTGCTGCCAGTCTGAGTATTTTGTCAGTAAGTTACTCCTACAGCCATCTCAGAGCAGTAGGACACATATGTTAATAATCTGTAGCTTCTGATTGGAGATGAGCTGCTCCATAGCACATACAAAGCCTGCTTCAAAATAACCTCACACACCTCTACAAACATTAGACTGGTCGGCTATAATTCATTGTTCTTCCTGTAAACCGAGAGAGATGTCTGATTACTGGAAATCATTAATCCTATCCATCACAGCCTTCTTTCAAACTTTTTTTTTAAATTCAGTAGTTTATGTTTTATTATTGAAATGCATTATGCTACCCTGTTAAATTTTAAGATAAGATGCAACCATTTAAAACGTGAAATAAAGTAGAATTATGACTGATATAGCATAAGATTGATGCAATTACACAAACTGCCTCACCTTGTTTCTACCATAATTGTACTGATTAGTGGTCTAAAAAACACACTGCCATCTGCCTCTGGCTTCAGATTCATGGTGCTGTGCATTCACATTGTGATGCTCAGCACCTTCCAGACAGCAATATGATTTCCTGGAGAAGGTGTTCTTCATTTGTTGAGCTGTTATAAAAATTTGTTCTGTCTGTTATTAGAGTTGTAGTTCCAACTACACAACAACGGCCAACTTAACTTAGGTTGGTCCATCTAGCAACACAACTTGTGGACTGGTGTTATATTGCTTTGGCACACATCTGGTAAATTTGTGTGATATTAGATAGTTCTCTTTGTGTTATGTTCATGTAACCCAGTTGAGAAATAAGTTCCATTAATTATTCTATTATTCAGTATTATTTTCTTTTTTATGATAAAAGACAGAGAGTCTGTTAAACTGTTTTTCTTTATATTATTTTCTTATTGGTTAGTTAGTTAGTTAGTTAGATAGCTTAGTGAAAGTTTCCTATTGAAGGAAATTAGTTAAGTCCCACCCCTCCCACTAGCAAGGGGGTAGTACTCATGTATGTAATATCAATATTATGCAGTGAGGGGAAAACTTATAAAGAGCAGACACAGAGAAGAGTGTGGAGCCAGTGGTTGAAGCCACTCAATTGAACTCCTAGGTGTAAAAAGTTAATAAATTTTTGTGTAAATCTGAGACAAAAGACCATCGGTAAAACCGATGCAATCCAGGGGCCTGTGAACCGTGGATTGGATATTCTTTGTGGTATTTTTGTTAGTGAATTTTTTGGCTAAGCTAGCTTAGCTAACAATTGCAGTCGGCATGTGATGGTTGACATGGTCCGGCAGGGAGAATGTGTATTTTCCATGTTGAAATGTGTGAGTTACATCTATTTAATTACTCGTTTCATGAGCCCAATTTTTAAAAATGGACATTCTGATGCAGTGCCATTCCTGTAGAGGAATGCTGGTATTTCACAATAATATACGTATATATCATCCCCAAAAGCTAGGGAAAATAAGGGTGGTCCCAACAGTCCTAACATGAACAACATCCCTTTTAGGGTACTTCTGCATTTTAGAAAGCAGGCAGTTGCAATGATGGCTGATGTGCAGCAAATATTCCACTGCTTCGTATTGGAATTTCCTGTGGTTCATGTGGTATCACAACAATTATATAGACGGTGAAGTCATGGAGTACAGGATGCAAGTATGGCAACAGCCCCTCTCCAGCAGTGGCTATGCTGGGGCATAGGAGAGTTGCCCTCCATGACAAGAGTGAGTTTGGGGTTGAAGCCAGGCACTTTGTCAATCGTGACATAGACGACAGCCTTACATTTATATTTACATTTACAGTTACTCATTCGGGATTGCTTTTATCCAAAGCAACTTACAAGTGAAGGACAACACTAAATGTTGCTTACAGTTGTAAGGTCTGTTCAAACATGGGGCTACCTAAAAGGGACGTCATATCTGTGATAAGTCTTGCTCAGAGACAGACTTCGATCGGTAGGGCTAGTAAGGCAGTCACAATCCATGGTGTGCAGCAAAAGGCCTTCAAAGAGGAACCTGAAACACAGCAAAATTCCAAAGACACACTGAAGATTGGTGGATGTCTGTTACAAGCCAACCTGACCAAGGATGAAATTAAACCATTTATCCGTAGAGTCCCTTTACCAGGCTATTCATCCATCATCATCAGCTAGACATACCAAAGCAGGTCTGTCAGTAAACAAATGCTGGGTAGCAATATTTACATACATGAGTACTACAGCCATACATATTGAAATACTTGAGTCTATGGATGCCTTGTCTTTTTGATGAATGCCCTGTGATGGTTCTTTTCTATGAGTTGACCAGGCATGTAGACAAGATCTGAACATGGCACGAATGTCATATGTGCCTGTGGACAAATGAAGATGGCATCTGTCTTCAGTAAAAAGCAAGTACAGGACAACCTGTCTGGAAATGTATGCACCGGGAACTCCAAACACTCCACACAGCTCACATATGGGGGGAAGTTGGGAGCTTAGGATCTCATTACTCAGTGTTTACAGAGTAACATTCATCATCACTAAATCAAGTAGCTATCAACACATATGAGCCACTCCAAACTTCCCCCCATATGTATTAATAGATACTTGTTTCAGTGATGATGATTGTTACTCTGTAAACACTGACTAATGGGATCCTAAGCACCAACCAATGGTTTCAACATTTGTGAATGCGCCCACTGTTGTCCGTAGTTACAGTTGCTGAAGTGCCTCTCAACCTATCACTAGCAACATTGTTGTCTCAAAAGAATGGTGCACTTCCGCCAGATATGCAATATTAATCTTGTTAAGAACAGATTGGTGGATGTTCTGCCATGAATTTACAGTGTTTCGACATGAATAACAATTTTCATGCTGAATCCAACATGTCATCCAAATCCTTCATGTGTATTGATTATTGTCAGTCCTAAAACCAGCTTATTAGCACAATACCGCCAACAAATGGACTGGCGTGGCACAGCACACTGTGAGATACACTTAGCTCTGAATACCGCTTACAAGTAGTACTAAGAGAAGTGTGCATCAAGTGCAGGTTAATTGTACTGTGTGTTGGTATTTTTCTGACATGGCACACACTTGCCTACTACCTGATGGTGGGTGAATGAGCACTTAAGTGCTCAAGACCTTAAGTGAGAGTATTGGAACAGACCCAGAGACGGGTCCAAGTCTGAGCAGCTCCAATTCTGAGTTGAGACCAAGTCAAAAAAAATGTTGACTGCGAGACAAGACTGAGTCCAAAAAAAAAAAAAACTGAAAAAAAAAAGAAAATCAGAGCCCATTCCCAGCCCAGTCTGAGAAGAAAAAAGTAATCATATTAAAAATAAAATAATCTTACACAATATTATATGCTAACCATTAAACTATCATATCTTTCCACTTGGGGTTTGTATTCAGGGCAGTATCTGTCACTGCTGCCAGGAAGGTCATGTTCTCAGGTTCTCATTCTACACTTACGCATCTGATGCACATGGTGTTTTGAAGGCTGATTATGATATTAATACCACTGAACATATTAAAGTTGGAGTTTTCTTAAGCAAAAACAAATATATATGAATATATAAATGAATACTAATTCAACAAGATGCATATAGTATTTCTTGGAAACCATCATACTGGAAAATAATATTTGCAGAAAATATAACTGATCATTTGAATGAACGGAACATTTTAAACTTTTTGTGCTGAGGGAATATGGACCTAAGTGAATCCTGGTTATATTCCTGTATGTATATAGGTGATTTAATATGGATCTAGATACATCATCTGATACAAAACCAATACAGATAATCGTTTAATGATACAATACACTGCAATTCAAAGCTGATTCTATTTTATATTGATTTAGCAAAGAAAAAGATGTGTTAATAGAGTTTGTCTAGCATGCCAAGTTTAGCCCACTCTCCTTTTCTAATGAAACATTTTAACAGTATGGTGAAGCAACAGTTTGCTATGTTCAGTCACAGAGACTGTGCTGACTCTCACCTCAGAGACCTTAGTTTGTGTGTTTACGTTTCTCTCACTATTTTACAGATGGGTGACAAAGTCTCTTGGTAAGCTGTTGGGCCGCCACGTGCCACCAGAACAGCCTCGATGCTCTTTGGCATTGATTCTACAAGTCTCTGGAACTCTACTGGAGCGATGGAACACCATTCTTCCAAAAGATATTTCCCCATTTGGTGTTTTTAATGATGGTGGTGGAGAGCGCTGTTTAACAGGTCGGTCCAAAATCTCCAATAGGTGTTCAACTGGGTTGGCATCTGGTTACTGCAAAGGCCATAGCATATGATTCACATAATTTTCATACTCAAACCATTCAGACTCCTCATGCCTTATGGATGGGGGCCTTTTCATCCTGTTTCTCTGCTAATGATTCTGGTTCTTCCTGTAATTTTTCACCCATTTGTATACAAATAGTAATCTCCCATATACAAGACGGGTAGTGTTCTGTCTATGATAAAGTTGTAGTTCCAGCCCCTGGCCACAAGGTGGAGGTTTTTATTAAAGTTGCCTATAAGCTACACTATACATGCAGAGAGTAAGGGGTAGTGTATGTTCATTTTTAATCATTATATATTCAGGATGCACTGCTAATGCAGAGGGTTGAGACATGAATTTTCATGTACCCAGTTGTAATTACTTACAACCTTACCCAGTTGTTACATTGTCTATAAGTAAATTTAAGGGTAATTCTCAGGATGGTCTGGCTAGCAACGCATCATGTGGACCAGTGTTATATTCATTTGGCACAGATTGGTTAATTTGTGTTTTGGAAGATATTTGATAGTTTTCTTTGTGTCGTATCGTGTTTGTATATGTTTATATAATGCTGAACATGCAACTGTGTTCATTTTTAACTTGCATCTTGTAGTTTTGAGAAACTGGTACAAGTGGAAGCCGATAAAACCATTCAAAATACAATAGTATTTGGATGAGTTATCTATCTGTTTAGCTTGAGAAGGGAACTCTTAAGTGAGAGCAGAATAGAATTAATTATTATTAATCAACATGACCTCTGGTCTTTATTCCAGTTCAGCTAGCCCTCTTGCACTTTGCACCGCTGCTCATACATGAACCAAGGTAGCAAGTGCACTTGAAGAGGCCCAACCAGTCTCTGTGCCCAAGACCTTTGCATTGGTTGTTTTGCTTGCACAACTACAGTAGAGCCTTAAAAGCCAGGCTTGTGGCTCTGTGTGGCTCTGCTTAGTCACAGTGGTGCTAACATGCCTGAAATTACAATGTTACCATGTATAATGTTTACCATGTTCACCATTTTGTTCACCATTTTTTTTTTTTTTTTTCAGCATGTTACCATGCTGAGATTGCTAATTAGCAGTAATCACAAAGTACAGCTGAGGCTGATGGGCTGATTGAAATTGTGATCCGTTTTGTCATATGGTATTTTGTGTAGATTGATGAAGGAAAAAATAAATGTGTTTGATTTTAGCATAAGGCTGCTATGTAACAACACAAAATGTGAAAAAACTGAAGGGGTCTGATATACTTTCTGAATGCACATTCAGTGGTATGAAAAAGTGTGGGCACCCTTGGTCAAAATTTCTGTTACTGTGAATAGTTAAGTGAGTAGAAGGTGAACTGATCTCCAAATGGCATAAAGTTAAAGGCAAAACATTCTTTTCAACATTTTAAGCAAGATTAGTGTATTATTTTTGAGTGGCAGCACCACTCTTTTACCAAGGCGTCAGACCTCTATTAGCTCGTTGTTCAGCGTCACAAGTTTGCAATGGAACATCTAAACAAACCTGATTCATTTTGGAAACAAATCCTGTGGAATAATGAAGTTAAAATTAAACTTTTGGCCACCATGAGCAAAAGGTATATTTGGAGGAAAAGGGGTTCAGTATTTCATGAAAAGAAAACCTCTCCAACTATTAAGAAGGGGGGTGGCTCAATCATGCTTTGGGCTCATGTTGCAACCAGTGGCATGTGGAACATTTCACTGGTGAAGAGAGGAATGGGTTCAATTAAATACCAGCAATAAATATATATGTATATACAGTATATATATATATATATATACAATATATATACATATGTATATATGTTGTACTACTAGGCAGGGACTCAAAAGCACGACTTTGGCAAAAGGCTGTGAATGTCTCAGAATGTTTTTAACTGAAACAATGCTCGGTACATAGGCAGGCAGTCAGGAACAGGAAAACAACAACCAAAGGGCTAGGCAAAGCCAAGGTCCAAAAGACAGACACTAAGTCACACGGAGAGAAAAAACCCTAGGAAGAATGCTGGTTTGCTTGTTACTGGGAACGAAGATGAACTGGCACAGAGGGAAGGGAGCGCAGAGACTAAATACACCACAAGTGGGGAGACAATGAGCTAAATCGGACATTACAATGGCTCAATTGGACATTACACAGACTTTGTACTAGGGAGCTGGCAGGGTGAAGTTTAATTTCTGGTCCAACTAATTCGTATATTGGCGTTCACACACACAACTCCTGCAGGTCATGTCAGACATAATAAGTTCAGGTTTGCATTTCATGTGTGAAAGAAGCTTTAGTCTTTGGAGGGTGAAGCAACACTCCACTGCTTTTTCATAATGTATTTTGTGTTTCAGTACAGCTGGTAACAATACAGTTTGTAACTGACACCTTTCTATTTCAGTTGTCTGACAATCATGCCATATTTTATACTCATGCATTATCTCAATACATAAATATGAAATAACATCTGTATTATGTGATTGGCTACATCAACATACACCGTGAGGGATAGAATGGATTCCTCATATGCTGGTTGTTCCTTGTTTATGCCGTAGAAACCCACTGTGCCTGAGAAAGTTAACATTCATACAGCAAGTCAGAATTTTCAACAGGCTTTATTTTCCACATTTACACTTTGAGGAAGTTGCAGCAGGATTATGTCTGTGATTATTAAAAACTAAAATAATAAAAACTTTAAGGATCCCCACAGGGAAATTGTTTTTTTAGAACTCCACAACGTGTAGCTAGGAAAGAGGTACTTCCTCTTTCCTAGCTCCTAGCTACACATATAAGTACAAAAGTAAAAACTACTGTTAAAAAAAGTTATAATGATACTTAAGTGAATTGAAAATGTACAACTGCAAATATGTGAGGTAAACATTATACAACAATTATACATACCTGCATGCAGCAGGTCCAGGGTCCTGTCACCTCTGGAAATGCAGTCCACAAAATTAGTGAAAGTGGGAGTAAGGATCTTGTCCACTGTCACGAGATTGAACTCCCCGGAAATCATGAAAAGAGCACTGGGGTGCAGAGTCTGGAGTCTCGCAACCCAGATGGCGTGTGAGAACTCCCTGGGTATGTAGTATGGATGTCTCTTTTCTTTCCGCTCTCAGAGTTATTTCTAACTGTCCACACTGTCTGAAAGCTGTCAATGGTAGCGATGGGATGCAGAGTATCTTCCTGCAGCCATTCTCTGTGAAACACATAGCTCTACTTTCAGGGAAGTCCCTCCGATTCCTCACTAGGGCTGTTAGCTTGTATCCTCCTGATTTTTGCGGAGATGTCCATTCTTCTGGTTACCTGCCAGCCAGCTTCAGCACTCTCAGCTGGTCCCTAATGACCGTGAAGTTGCTTTGCAATGGTAGTGTAGCTGAGTCACAGCACTGAAAAAATAGAAAGAAAGAAGTAATTCCACATTGAAAAACCAGACGAGAACTCCCTCTACTAGCATGTTTACAGAGGGCACAGCTTAAGTAAGTTACCAGTAAAAATTTAAACAAACCCTGGTTTGACTGGGACCTTCCTGTGTGGAGTTTGCATATTCTCCCCGTGCCTGCGTGGGTTTCCTCTGGGTGCTCCTGTTTCCTACCACAATCCAAACACATGCAAGTTAGGTTGATTGGCGACTCTAAATTACCCACAGGTGCGAATGTGAGCATGAATGGTTGTTTGTCTCTATATGTCAGTCATGTGATAGACTGGCGATTTGTCCAGGGTGTACCCCACCTCTAGCCCAGTGACAGCTGGGATTGGGTCCAGCCCCACTGCGACCCTCAAAGGATAAGTGCCTGTTGTTAATGCAGTCATCCACAACTGGGCCAGTCTTTCCCAATGCATTACCTGTGGGGTCATTCTTCATGCATGACAGAGGCAACTGCTGACACACAGCGCCCACACATGTACCAATTTAAACCAAGCAGCAGTGGCTGAGAAGTTGTTAAGGGTCATTCTAATGCTTGTTCTTCCAAAAATGCCATATCAGGCAAACAAACGATCTAGCTGATCCCACCTAGAATTATTACCATATCTGTGTATTTCAGCTTATTTCTGGCCCACAACTTGGATCTCACCAAATTTTTCTTGCTGTTGTGAAGAATTCAAATTTTAATTGGAAGTTGTAGTTTTACTGATGTCCATGGGTACATGTCATTTCATATTAATATATAAAATATATAAAAATGTTGAAATACATTAGCTGCTAAATTAGTGTCCTGTCAACAAAGGTGCATAAAGTAATCTTTATATTATTGAACTGGGAAATACTACTGTCTTCAGTGCATTGATTTTGAAGAAGGAGCAAAAACTACAGTACATTAAGTGTTCAGGCCCCTTCACATTTTTGCACATTTTATTGTGTGGAGATTTCATTTTAAATGGATAAAATTGCCATTATTTTTGCCTTCCCAAAACTATTCAGACCCTTTGCTGTGCCTATCCAAATTGTGGTCAGGTGCATCCTGTTTGCTTTAATGTTCCTTGAGATATGTCTGAGATGTGAACTTGATTGGAGTTGACTGGAAAAATTGAATTGACTGGACATAGTTTAGAAAGGGACACACCTGTGTAATCACAATACAATTCAGCCATGAGGTCCAAGGAATTCTCTGTAGACCTCTGTGATAGAATTGTATATATGTGTGTACATATGTGAATATATATATGTGTGTGTGTGTGTGTATATATATATATATATATATATATATATATATATATATATATATATGGGTGTATATATGTGTCTGTATATATATATGTGTGTATATATATATATGTGTGTGTATGTATATATATATGTGTCTCCCTCTCTACCTCTGGTAGAGGACCCAAGCTTGAGGAAGACACAGCTCAAGCTTGGGTCCTCTACCAGAGGCCTGGGAGTTTGAGGGTTCTGCACAATATCTTAGCTGTTCCTAGGACTGCGCTCTTCTCGACCGAGACCTCAAATGTTATACCCGGAATCTGCTGCAGCCATTCTCTCAATTTGTGGGTCACAGCCCCCAGTGCTCAAATTACCACTGGCACCACTGTTGCCTTTACTCCCCACAGCTTTTCTAGCTCCTCTTTCAGCCCTTGGTATTTTTCGATCTTCCCTTGTTCCTTCTTCTTGATGTTGCTGTCGCTTGGGATCGCTACGTCTATCACTACTGCCTTCTTCTGTTGTTTGTCGATCAACACGATGGTTAGCCATCACCAGTTTGTCAGTCTGGATCTGGAAGTCCCACAGGATCTTCGCTTGGTCATTCTCAACCACCTTAGGAGGTGTCTTCCATTGTGACCTTGGGACCTCCAACCCATAATCAGTGCAGATGTTCCTGTACACTATACCAGCCACTTGGTTATGGTGTTCCATGTACGCTGTTCCTGCCTGCATCTTACACCCTGCTACTATGTGCACAGGTGCACAGCCTGCACCTGGGGTCCTGTCTGGTGTGGTAGATCCCCGCCTCTATTGATCTTGTACTGAGTGCCTGTTCTTGTGCTGCCATGATTAGTGCTTCTGTGCTGTACTTCAGTCCAGCCTTTTAAAGCCACTGGTAGGAATTTTTGATATCAGCCACTTCTTCTATCTGTCGGTGGTACAGGCCGTGTAGGGGCTTGTCCCTCCATGATGGTTCCTCCTCCTCCTCTGCATCATCAGGTTTCTGCTGCCTGAGGTATTCACTTAGCAGTTCATCTTTGGAGGCCATCTTCCTGATGTGATTCTGGATGTTGGTTGTTTCGTCCTGGACAGTGGCTCTGATGCTCACCAGTCCTGGGCCTCCTTCGTTCCACTTAGTATACAGTCTCAGGGTGCTGGACGTGGGGTGAAACCCTCCATGCATTGTGAGTATCTTTTCTTGCCTCTATCTCCTTCTTTGGCAAGCTTATTAAACCAGCGGGTTATCTGATGACTGGCAGGGCGTATGTGTTGATGGCCCGTATCTTTTTCTTCCCATTCAGCCGACTTTTCAGGACCTGCCTTACTCTGTGGAGGTATTTAGCTGTGGCTGACTTCCTTGCGGCCTCCTCAAGGTTCCCATTTGCCTGCGGGTCCCAAGGTATTTGTAGCTGTCCTGAACATCTGCAATGCTGCCTTCTGGTAGTTTAACCCCCTCCGTTCTGGTCATCTTCCCTCTCTTCGATACCATCCGACCAAACTTATCTAGTCCAAATGACATTCCGATTGCTGTAGATCCTGGTGAGGTGGATCAATGAGTCGATGTCTCACTCATTCCTGGCATACAGCTTGATGTCATCCATGTAGAGGAGGTGACTGATGGTTGTTCCGCTTCGGAACCAGTACTGGTAGCCACTCTTTTAGGTGATCTGGCTGAGGGGGTTCAGGCCTATGCCAAACTACAGCGGGGATACTGCATCACCTTGGTATATGCCGCACTCGATGGTAACTTGTGCAATTGGCTTTGAGTTGGCCTCCAGAGTTGTTTTCCAAAAGCCCATTGAGTTCTTGATGAAGGCTCTTAGTGTCCTGCTGATGTAGTACATTTACAAGCATTCCAGTATCCATGTGTGTGGCAATGAGTCATAGGCTTTCTTGTAGTCAATCCAGGTGGTGCATAGGTTGGTCTGCCTGGTCTTGCAGTCTTGGGTGACTGCTCTATAGACCAGTAGCTGGCGCTTAGCACCCCAGGTATTACTACCAGTTCCTTTTTGGGCCCTGCTCATGTTTTGGGCCATGTGCTTATTCATCTTAGATGCTATGATGCCTGACAGGAGCTTCAATGTTGTACAGAGGCAGGTTATTGGCCGGTAGTTAGATGGAATCGTACCCTTCTGGGGGTCTTTCATGATCAGGACTGTCTGCCCTCGGATTAACCACTCTGGGTGCTTCCCATCCATCAACAGCTGGTTCATTTGTGCTGCCAGGCGTTCATGGAGTGCAGTCAGTTTCTTTAGCCAGTAGGTGTGGATCATGTCCGGGCCCGGTGCTGTCCAGCTCTTCTTACCTGACACTCGTTCTTGGATGTCTGCCATTGTAATGTTTAATGGCTCTTGTTCTGGGAGATTGCTGTGGTCTCCTCTTAGATCCACTAGCCACTGAACATTGGTGTTATGTGATGCCTCCTTCTCACATATGCTCTTCCAGTATTGCTCAGTCTCAGCCCTGGGAGGATCTGTTCTCGTGTTATTACCTTGCCACTGAGAGTACACTTTGGATGGTTTGGTGGACAACATCCTATTTATTCTCCTGGCTTCTGCTTCTCCTGTGTATCTCCTCAGATGGGTAGCCAGAGCTGTGAGCCTTTGCTTGGCAGTCTCCAGTGCCTCAGGTATAGACAGCTTGTTGTACTTCCTGGGTATCCCTTTTGTCCCCACACCTTACTGGTTTCTGGTTTCTTGTCCCTATCAATAAATACTATAAACAATTTAAAAAATAATTTATTGATAGCTCAATAAAAACAACCTACCTAAGTAAAGAATACAGGAAATAATTTAGTTTTTGTTGATAATGCTATTCTTCAAAGCCATATGAGAAAACACCTTTTTTTAAATACATATATACATATATATATATATATATATGTATGTACATATGCTTGCTGAAGCATCCCCAGAACATCACCAATCCTCCATCAAATTTCACAGTGGTTGGGAGACACTTTGGCTTTTAGGCCTCTCCAGGTCTCCATCTAACCATTAGATGACCAGGTTTTGGGCAAAGCTGAAAATTGGACTCACCAGAGAAGATGACCTTACTCCGGTCCTCTATGGTCTTTTGCAAACCTCAACCAGCTCTTCTTTGCTTCTCATTGGTGAAGGGCTTTCTTCTAATATATGACCATGACGATGAACCTCCCCTAACTTTTTCAGAGTAGTCATTGAAACTCAAACATCAATGTTTCCCTAAGCTTAAGTACTTATCTTAACCCTACCTTTGATATTTCCTTAAACCTAACCTAGTCAATTTTATGCCTAAACCTAACCAACCATTAACCATAGCATTGTCACTTCATTAAATGGGTTAATTTTTCAAAGAGTGATTTGTAATGGTTTTGGAAACCACAGACAAAATGGTGTCTTGCCGACCATCGCGTCAGATCAGAAAACACCACTGTGTTGCTTTAAAGGGCAGTTACAAACAACATATTTTGTCCTTTAATTTGGAGGACTTGTTTTATCGACTGTAGTTAGTTAACATTATTGTCACAAGTAACTGGCTGTTATCCAGTTAACAGGGATCTATAGCCAAGCCAGTATCTGTACTTTGCTACAGATTCTCCATAAGTTAACTTAAGCACCACTCTGTAATGTCACTTTACAATCCAAGTGGATGGTTTGTTTTTGTAGTTCATCTACACCGATTAAATGGCAGTCTTCCTTGTGAAACAATATAGCTGTGCCACATCAGTCAGTAGTCATTATTTCCCAGTTAAACTTTAATTTATATCATACAAAAATGTAAAGCTTATCAACTCAAGCTCGGAATCAGGACTATTAGTAGTAGGAGCAGGAACTTGTAAAAGATAGGTGTCAAAAAATCAGTAAGTTACAGCAATTATTTCAGTGTCAGAAACATTTTATCAATATTTCATATACTATAATCTACTGTTCATCTCCTTCTTTTAATATTGTACCTGCAGGTTGTGATTATTAATTAGGCTTCCAATAAAAACTTCAGATTCTACCTATTCAACCAACAAAAAGTAAAGCTCTCAGATGAGTCTTTGAGTTATTTTTAACTTCAGTTACAAATGTTGAAAGCTGAACCTAAATAGATTTGGTAAGGCTTTGAAAAGATTCAGATTCAATAAGTGGATTTGATACTAGATTCATATTTGATTTATGTGCTATTGAACCCCAACCCTATCAATAACTGCCGGATACTTACTACATACATTGACTGGGCAGTGTAGGCAAAAGATTGATGCATCTCTTTGCCATATTTGGAGGAGCTTTTGGAATAAGCAAGCCATGTTGTCCCAAGTTAATGTTACTAATGGTGGTTACTTAGAGTAGCCTGTAGAAAGGTTTAGGCTAACAGGCCAAAGGAGAGCGGAGTTTAGAGAGCTCATTAAAGGCAGCTAGCAGTGTGGAGGCAATAAAGTTAAGTGGACCGTCTCAGAGCCATAGGGCTGAGGGGTCAAACAATCCGTCATACCTTGAAAAAATTTACACTGTTGGAAAATTTAGGCTCCTAACATCTGGATTCAAAGTTTCTCAACTGGCAGAATGTGGCTTTGACTCAAGCTGCATGCTACTAAATTAAAGCCAGATTTTGGCTTATCACAGCATACCACATTAGAGCACTTTTTACTTTACAGTTCTGAGATTGGAAAGACTGGTTTCTGGTTTTCTTGTCCCTGTCAATAAATACTATAATGAATTAAAAAAAAGAATTTATTGATAGCTCAATATAACAACCTACCTAGTTGTAAAGAATACAGGGAATAATTTCTTTTTTGTTGCTAAAGCTAATCTTCAAAGCCACATGAGAAAACATGCCAATAAGGCATTAGGCTATACATCATACAGTGTATTTTCACAGACCTATTAAAATTGGTGTCTCGATATCTTTTACGTTTACAAATACATACATATGTTCCTATGTGTACATGTAAGTAAAAGTTTACCTACAATACCATGCACCCATTTTACATAAAACAAATCCAAATCTGTGTATCTCACAGGGTCCTCCATCAAATTGAACTTGCTCAGGTGACCTAATAGCAGGTTCCATTTGCTGCAACTTTTAAACTTTGTTAGTCTTTTTCCCCCATGCTTCCAGTGTTTATGCTAAGCTAGGCTAGGCTAGAGCATTTTGTCTAAAACCAGACTTTTGGGTTTCCCTGTCACAAGTGGATGTGTAATAAGTAGGCGTGATCTACCATACAGATGTGTGCTGGCTTAGTCATGGAACAAATCTGGGGAAGTTCTATTTTCTGAGATCTGAAATTGACCATTTCTTGAAAGTAAAGGTCACAATCTTGTTGAACTGAGCAACCCCGAGTGGTTGCCAGACCTCACTGTTTTAGTAGAGCTCACTGGCCATCTAAACAAATGTATCAGAAGTTTGCAAGGAAAAGATGGGCTTGTGTCACAAATATATGCACACATGAATGCATCAGTTGTGAAGCTTCAACTTTTTGAGGCAAATCA
Source organism: Xiphias gladius (assembly GCF_016859285.1). Classification (NCBI taxonomy): domain Eukaryota; kingdom Metazoa; phylum Chordata; class Actinopteri; order Istiophoriformes; family Xiphiidae; genus Xiphias; species Xiphias gladius. The sequence goes on along the minus strand of NC_053400.1, from coordinate 2,421,573 downwards.
GTCTTTGTAATGCTGCACACATCCCACCTCTGTGAGAAATTATCTCAAGTTTCCCAAATGTCAATATTTCTTTGAAAATGGTTAAATGGTTAAATACAATGTCAGCACAAATACTGTGCTGACATCACTGATCATGGAATTTATCTAGTGCTTTCAAGATTCACTGCCTGTTTTCAAATCCTTTCTCTGTTGATGTCAAACGAGTACAGGAGGACATGCAGTTGGACCTTATTGAATTGCCATGTGATGATCCTCTCTGAAGTCTCCATCAACAGCTCCCACCGTCAGAGGGTTCGGAAACAGGGGTTTGGAAAAGTCCAGATTTCCTCTTATGACAGTGAAGAGCAGATGGATTTCCAAGCAAAAAACACAGTCTAATCTGTGATGTACTTTGAATTTGCACTACAAGACTTAGACCGGACCTGACATCAATTCTTAAGTCCAAGACCCAGAATCACTGTTCCCATTAGGAGTGATGGGGCAGAAGTTTGTTTTGGATAGTTGCTGACATCATATTACCTCTGATTATATGGATACTTGACTTTTACTTACATGTGGGTCCACTGAAATGGAATCAAATCACCTCATAATCACTTCACAATAGCTAATTTGCCAAAAATGGAACAGCTTAAAGTACTCCACTACTGAGGCTGATTGGAATTATATCACCTGGGGTTTGCCCACAACTCTTTCAAAAGCTGTTTTAAAGTCCAAGGTCACAACTGGTGAAAAGCTTGCTTTCCGCCTCATTTCACCACAGCCCATTATTCCTCATGCCATCCTCTTGTGTCGTAAAGGAACTGGCATGTGAGTATGCTGCAGTTGTTAGAGTATCAGATGAGTTCCCCTTGCAGCACCAAATGGAAACTTGCAGAGGTGGCTCACACCTGGCTGGTGCCCAATTAAAATAAAAACAATAAAAGTTGTTCAGTTCAGTAGGAATTGAAAGCATGTTAGAGAGGCATCGGTGTAGGACGTACACCTAAAGCTCCTCGTTAGGCTGCAATAGATCATTCTAACATTCATACTAATTATATATTATTTCCTCATCAGTGTGAATTTTGGCACCTGTTTTTGATGTTGTTTTTGTCTTTTGATGAAAGTGTATAATAGTTTTTAATTAGAACTTATTATTGTTACTTGTAGTCTAGTTTTCTTTAATGAAAACTAGTTTTTCTCAGTGAAATCATTGTTTCATTTATTTTGTTGGTTATGCATTTTAATTTTTACACCTTCTAAATATGTGGAATCTAGAGCTTTTGCCACCCTTACAGTTACTATGGTTAGAGGTATTGTTCTTGTCTTTCACGAGGTTAGCAGAAAAGACATTTATAGCTTTGATAATACCAGACTGTACTGGTTCACACAAACAATGCCCATATCAGCTTTGCGACAATACAACAGACTCACTCTCTGATACATACACCAATTCCCAAGCTCTGCTGTTTGAATATAGCATTTAGGCGAGGGGTGGCGTCTGGGTAGAGCGTGCAGGAGGTAGGACATGACACAAAAAGTACGCTGTGGAAATCAAAGTGTTTTGAGTAAAGTCTGTTAATGTTGAGTCCAACTGATTTGGACATTTGTGCTCTCACGTACAGTTTCCCCAGGTAATGTCTAGATACAGGTAGTTCAGGTTTGCAGTGCAGGTGTGAAAGCAACTTAAGATAGCTGATTTTGCAGTAATCATCAATTCACATATCCAAAATGACTGAAAGTGACTGCAATCTCAGTTCTGGAATGATGATTAACTGAGGGGTGAGGGTTGTTTCAAAGGCACTCATAATAATAAAAATCATGGCAGCTAAGTAGGCTCAATAAAATTATGCAAGTTTAGATGTTTTAAAAATATGTGCCTGTTTTCTGTTTACTTATTTTCATTCTCATGTTAATTTTACCTACTGTCCGACTGCATTTAGTTCATTTTTACCCATGCCTGTATCCACGAATTAATATTAACATATATTTTTAACCTGTTTTTTTATCTCATACTGTTTTTTCGGGTTTCCCATCAGTACCTGCTGGTACCCAACCCAATGCAGGGCTCTCTTTTTCCTCTGTCCCTAAGTTGCCAAAAGTTTTATTTCCTGAAAAGTACGTAATTACTGTCCTTTGATAAGGTGAATTAATGTTACCATTTTATAAATGTTGGCTTGCAGGCCTGTATGTTCTCATGGTTTTCTCCGATTTTTTTGCTTTTCTTTTTTTTGTCTCTCCTAATTTTCAAAGGGAACATTGATGAATTTAGTCCATAAATCTGTTACTTTTTCCTTCCAAGAATCAGTATTAGCTAACATTACTTGGAGAGACATGATGTTGACAGAAAAGTGTATACATTTCATCATAGTTATAATTTTTAAAGGTCATTTTTTATTTAGTTTTTGTGTTTTTATTGTGGAAAAAGTGTGAGTGGAAGGGTTAGTGAATGTTTCATTATAGTTTTTGTTGATGAAATTAAAACTGCTCTAAATTAACCACAGTATCATTGCATACAAGCAATACATTATTTATTTTTAAATTAAGCAGTATACATACATTAAATATTAAGACAGACAGAGACGTACACAAACATTAAATTGGGGGCTCAGATACAGAACACACTAACATGTTGTGATCTCGGCCACATCTGTCTTGTCTCCAATGCCAGTGTAGGCTAGGATCTGTATGTGAAAACAGCTGGGGCTCTATTTCTAACAGCATACCCTTGCACAATAATCAAAATGATAATTTTAAGCAGTGTTCAGAGTCAGTGACAAGACTGAGCCATTATTAGTATGTGAGCAAGGAAGCCACTGACTGGGTCATGGAGGGGATGCTGGCGTGCTGCCACACTGCTGAAGCAGGACGTTGGAGATGATTAGACCATAAGCTTGAGCCTGGCTTTGTTAAGCTAGCTGGTACACACATGCTTATCAAGGTCATTGATCAGATTAATTATGTCCTGGAATTTCAATCAGTCATTATAGGTCAGTAGCTGTGCTTGATAATTAGTAGACTTGGTTGGGCTTGGTCAGGGCAGGACTGAAGGAGTAATATGAGTGTTGGCATTTTTGATGTGTTACTGATGGTGAGAGCTGCATTAACAACCTCAGATCTTGCTTGTCCCCCACGTGCTGCCACCTGCTCCTCAGTGGAAGGTAGGGTTGGGGGGGGGCAGCCAAATCCCAGCCACTAATCAGCACTCTCACTCAGAGAGGTTTCTGAACTCCTCCAAGGTTTGCCATTTTTGATTTTGCTGAAGATCACTGAAATTACTCACACCTGTCAGTCTTTCCTTTGACATGGATTTAGACAGATTATCATTGCTATTTCATTAAACCCTTGACAAATTTACCTTGTGTTTTCTATAGTATTAATGGCACAGCACATGTGTTGCGTCCTCAGTTTTTTGTGTGTATTTCAGGCCTGAGCTGACACTAGACAAGCCCAGCACCTGTCTACATTTTAAAGCAGAAAAGGATATGTGTACACACATACATAGACAAGCACATACGTAAACACTGCATACACACTGCAGCTGTAGCCCACTCCGCACCTCTCAGCACAGCTCTCCAGGAGCACAAATGAGTCAGGAAAATGTGTAGGTGGACTACATTCAACCCAGCCATTAGAGGGAGGGAAGTGTGTGTGTGTGTGTGTGTGTGTGTGTGTGTGTGTGTGTGTGTGTGTGTGTGTGTGTGTGTGTGTGTGTGTGTGTGTGTGTTTGTGTGTGTGTGTGTGTGTGTGTTTGTGTGTGTGTGTGTGTGTGTGTGTGTGTGTGTGTGCGCAGAAGGGGGTAGTGGCACAGGTTCTGAATAGCTTTTAATTCTGGCTATGGTTGTACTGTTCCACAGTGAGAGGCAGTTAGTGCCCCATGGATTTGGTTTTGGTTATTGCAATTACAGGTATTGCAGGTATTTTTGGTGTTATTGGTCTATTTATGTGTTTATTAATGCCTCCACCATCATACAATAGATGTGAATAACATTTTCTTGTGATGCTCACCGCTTTAAAAGAAAATACAAATACTGTGTCTTCCTAAATATACAGTTTTGCATTTACTCTAAGTCCACTGACTTTCAAAAATTTTCACTGGAGCTACTATCTACCCAAATAATTGTCCCCGTGAAAACAGTGAAGTGTGTGGATTATTCAGATTAAAAGACACATTGTTACCAGAACTAGATCTTGCTCCTGAATATTTTAAATGTCTTTTTTCAATAATGTGAACAAAACTAATGAAATTCCATTCTCCCCTGCTTGGACAAATAAAACAAAACTACCTGGGCTTGGGAACGGGGTTTGGGTGTAGGGTGCAGATGCATAAAACTTATTTATATTGGCGTCCCGCCTGTTCCCTGATTTCCTGTCATCTCCCAACTGTCAATTCACTATTAAGGGAATAATATGCCCAAAAAAATATATTTAAAAACCTTTGTTAAGGTCCACGGCTAATTTTAGTTCATGACTGAGTCATATCATTCCTATAATCAAGTAGCAGAAACACACCCGTGCCATCATGGCTTACAAAGCATTTAACCTTTATATTACTGACAATATGATAATTATCATTTTGCATTTATCAAGCCAACTGTCCTACTTATTATGATGAACTCAATCCTGAATCACAACTCTTGTCTTTCACATCCTCGTTGAGGCCAGACTGCTGTCCTTCTCCTTGTTGTCTCCTGTTGTATGGACACAGATGCTAGGTAGACTCTTGTTTTAGCCTTCTTCAAGTACAGACTGTAGTTCCGTCAGCTCATGTGCGAGAATACCACCACCCACTGGTATAGCTAGTAACTGCACCTTACATATATGGATTTTTTTCTACAGATCAGCAGCGGTACGAATGGGAAACCGGTTGGATGGAAGTCACAAATGTCATGTGGCTCACAAACTGACAGCAAGTGGTCCACAAATGTGCGAAACCCATATCATGCGTGCAAATGGATCAACAAATGCATAAAAGTTTACAGAGTAAGTTATGTATATTTGCAAACTGTTACATATTTTTTTTATTCAAAAAGGGGGTCATTCTGTGGTTTACAAATAATAATACTAACTGGTCACAGATACACAGAATACTTCTGTCCACTCCACAAGTTCGTACCCTGGTCAGTGAAAAGAACAGCAAAGAAAAAGCACAAGTTCACGGATTGTGTTGCACTGGCAAAGGTCTCCGACAATGCCAAGCAACTGTGCACAGCTTTGGCTATTTATAGCTCTTGTTTTATCATTAATTCATCATATGTACCTGTAAAGTATTAGCAGAAATAATATCTCGAACATCGTCATCATTATTTTCTGACATGTGACGATGATGATTTAATATGCAGGGCTCTTACAGAAACAGACTTTACAACGTGCTTAATAATAAAAAATTAAATGAAAAGATCATTAGTGGAGAGAAATAAAATGATCCTTCCAATGTAATTAAACAAATTTAATTTATATATATTTATATATATTATTAAAAAAATAGTGAAATTGTCTAAAAACCTAAGCAAACAATGTTTCACTATTTGATTCTATCTCTCTCGCTATATTTTACCATTTCCACCATATGATATCACCCACAAATCGTTCTGGAAAACCATGTTTGAAGTGTGCACATTCTCAACGGACATTCTACTTTCCACTTGACCGCAACAGCGAGGCCAACCACAGAAACGCTAATGTGACTGCCTGACTGACTGACTGACTGATGAAGTTACACCATTGGTCAGCTGGCCGACTGTTCAAGTTTCCCCATTCATTTTTTTAATATGTCATCAAGGGCGAAGTGTGGCCAAGATTTCTACAGACTTTTCAGACCCATTTAGTCACTGTTTTTTTTTTTTTTAAAGTGCCTTGCGACAAATCTAGCAACTTTTTGGACAAACCATAGACAAGAGTTGCCAGTTTCCGTAGAACGCTAGGTTGGGCTTTCCCTTCACAGGCACACCTCTCTGGTCTCATTCAATTGACCACACAGCAGATGTGAATGAGCTTATAACTCTCTCTCTGAGAGATCACTTTACAAGTAACTATAGCTAAAAACACAGCACAGCTGTTGTCTTTAACTTATGTGTATGTTGCAGTTCTAAAATCAGGCTTTTAGCCGTGCAAAGCAGCAGCTTGAAAATGGCTTGGAAGTGATGGTTAACGCGTTTCAGTCACTATTTCATACTTGTTACATTGTCTAACAAAAAAAAGAAAAACATGTAAATGAGAACAGCTTAAGTAGGAATTTGGTTGTATTGAAATACTGTGTATGTGAGCAAAGAGTAGGAGAGAAGCAAAGAGATAAAGGGCTAAAACCGGCTGACACTACGCAGATCTTCAATATGTGAATTACCGTATTACATCATCTAGCGACATTTGGCGACGTTTGGAGCAGGCTTTAGCTGCTTTCCCTTGAAAGTAGTTGTTTACAGTGGTTGTACTACAGTTTTCAATTATGTCTTCAATTTCACACATTGACCATACACGGTCCAGCCATATAGTAGGTTTTGACCGAGTCTTATCTAAATTGGTATTTAGATTATTTAGATATTTTTTTGTGTTTATGGGAAATGGTGTATTCATGTTTTTTGTGCTTACACAGCACGTGACCTCTGGTGTCCGGTAGATTTTTCCCTGGCGAAATCCTTATTGGGCACAGTAAGTGATATGTTATATACTTATTTATTAGAAGAACAACAGTGTAGTAAATTAGCACAGGCAGCAATAGTCACCGCAATCAAATAAACGAGACTAAAAAAATATTGCATGCAGTTATGGATGTGTAAGTAACATCAGCTAATTTTTTTTTTTCTAAAGGACCCCAATTGACCCTGGAGTGACCCCATCCAGTTGCCTCCACTGATAACCTTTTTTGAACTGGTTTGACCATGTGCCTGAGTACTGAGCAGGCTTTGATATCAACACATTTATTCTGAATTGTGGAGCTCACTGAAAAGGTGATGGTGACAACATTTATAAATTAGTGACTTAATCTTCAGAGGGAGAAGAATTTATGAATGTGGGTTATGTTTGATCATGTACACTATGATCCATGGTTGTGATAGATGTACTTACGCGTTTAAAGAAGAAACATTATGCAGTCAGTCTCAGTCATGCTATGATGTTCTCCAGTCTGCACTCCACCTCCAAAGTCAATCTGCCAATCTCATTGAATATACTAAGTCTCTGAAAACAGTTGTATAATGACTTCTGTGGCTCTGGAGCAACTTTATCAAGTCTAAAAAAATGTCTAACGTGACATCCTCCAAGCATCTCAGCTTGGGCCTGGAGATTACAAATTCTCTTAATTGCTAAAACAGTACAGTGCTCAGCTAATGTAGGATATTAGTGAGCCTTTATTTTAAAAAAATTAACTCTGTATTTGTGAGCAGTTTTTAAAAACTTAGGTCTTCAGTAGAAACCAGTGGGCTTGGGATTGACAATCACAAACAGCGTAGGGAAGTTACAAAGTCACAAAGTTTACAAAGTTTTTAGTATAAGTATCAGTTCTGGACTCCTGCACACCTTCATAGGACATTCTTAGCAGGATGAAACAGCATGCCTTCCCTCAGAAGGCATCAGGGGCTTTAATTACCTTTATCACGTTAATATGCATCTTATAATAACTCACTCATGAGATTGATCATTTATTAGTCTAAACTATTTTAAGGCCATTAAATACCTTTCAAATACTTGACTGTTTCTTCTTGATCTTGGAAACAGTAGTTGACAAAACAATCTCCACTCAAGGTCTACTAACTCACTTGTTTCGGATGAATCTTTAAGCTCAACTTTTAACCAACAGGGACAAAAGTCCTAAATGTGCTCAGAATAATCAAACATTTCAATACCTATAAATCCATGACAGCTAAACAGATGTCATGACAGATAAAAACGCTGTGTTATGATCAAAAGCTCCAGAAGGAGCAATTAAATAGTTTTTCAGGGAGACTGTGTTGTCATCTTTCAGATACTATTTTGCTCAGACCTAGTGGTTAAATTAAACCTGAAATTTATGTGTGTTCCTGTTCGGGAACACATATTTGGAACTATTTCCATGAGATGTGAGAGTCACAACAGGCTGAGCATTTCACACCACGACATGTTTACTGGAGAGAAGATCAGATATATGTGGTGTGGGCTACCAGTTTGCCATGTATGAGAAATCCTCAAGAGACAGAGCTCCTCCACCTCATACTGAAAATGTGTCTGTATCTGAAAAGAAAATACTTGAGTCTTATGACCAACAGTCGCAATCCCAGATGGAGAGATCATCTTCCAATCAACTGAAACACCCAACAAATTGTACAATCATGTCTGATTGACCATATAGGTTATTTGTTCCCACCCTCTGATACAACTGACAGGAGCATCTTCCTCAAATAGCGCCCCTATGGTGGCACGTGTACCGGACGTTCGGCATCATGGTTACAATAACAAACATGCAGAATGTACCAGTGGAGTCCTGGATCTTCATCGTCATGGTTGCAATACTGAACATGTGTTTAAGCTTATGGAATGGTCACAGTTTGGTATGGTCTACACACAAAAACTACTCAGTTAGGTTTAGGGAAAGATCGTGGTTTGGGTTACAATAAGATCATCTTAAGGTTAGTGGACCTCCGTCGTCATTGTTAAAATAATAAACACAATTAATGTTGTGGAATGGTCATGGTTAAAAGAAATAATTATGCCTATGGGTTTCAACCATCCATGCATCACAAACTCTTCCTAAGGAGGACTTTGTCAGTCATTGTACTACATCAGCAGACTTCCTCCTTTGCTCCTGTCATAATTACTACGGCTACTAGAGGTCACCTAACAATAAAACATAACTATGGTTCGTAATCAGCTGCTTGCACAGACGACCTCTACGGTTGGGTTTTTGAGTAGAGGACAGTCTCAAATCATCCACAGATGTTATAACAAGTCAGTTCTGGTAAACCAGGCTGCATTTTAAATAGTGTTAGTCTGACAGTGTTGTGATATTAAGTTTTATGTAGTTTTTATGTAACTACATTTCTGTTTAACCACAGAAGCTACTGTTTCAATATCTGTGATGAGTTCCCCTGCGACCACTGTGTCCAGATCATTTCTGACTTGTATTTTTGAAAGTACATTATGTAAAACACTTGTGCTTTCACACTTGCCCCTTTTATACAGCTGGTTCAATGCAGGAATGGTGCACCTTTGTTCCGCCTCACCGTTCTGTATAAGGGCCATTCTACAAAAAGTCAAAGTCAGAGTTGGAAACAACTTGAAAAACATCTTGAAAACATCTCTAAATAAATGTCTTCTTCCCCAAACTTTCTATGTATGATATGTATGTAAATTGTATGATATCCAAGGTACACATTTTTAGTAATTGTTAAATAACGGTTAATTCTTATATTGTATTTTCAGACAGTTTTGGAATATTTTTCCAATGTCAAAATTTGTCACTACCGAAACACATTATATAATATAATAACAAGGGTTATATTGACCTATTAATAAGATTAAGATTTTATTTACATCTGTCTTATAAATATATTTTTAAGTTTTAACAGGTAAATCAACAAAAATTGATTTGTGTAATTTATGAGATTCATTCTATTTTAAATCCAATCTTTCTTTGTAAAGGGTATAGAACTGATCATACTGTTTTCAAACTTAAGAATTCATTAGTTTTAATCGAAACAAGAACTATCATACCATGTTAGTTGATAACTCAATATACTTTAATTTTGACCACACATCCCATGTTTTGGTAGCGACTGCACATTTTCGGTAGTGACAGTAATATTTCGGTACTGACCACAATATTTTGTTTTCCACGGCTAAATCAGAATGTCAACGTTTAATGTTGATAAAAATAATTAGTAAATCATAAATGTTGCATATGTGCAGCCAGCAAATATAGCAGACACACATCTGACAGTAAATATCTGAAAAGAACATTTCACAGTACTTGGATTTCAGATTACACCTCACTAAAGAGCTATTGGATAGTCTGGGTTTTAAGGAGAGTGCAAGTAAGACGAGATATGCTCACACAGTTTTTTTTTTTTTTTTAATATTCTTGGTACTTCACTGGGACATCCTTCAACCTTTGTCTGTATTCTCTCAGTCTCTCTGCTTTTTCCATTTTGTTTAGGCATATTGATGTTATATGTCTTTCTTTCTGGATAAATTAACCATAGAAATGAACATCACTGACACATTTTAAGAAGTCAGTAATACTTGCAGCAGTGGCTCAGTGCTAGTCTGACTACACCTGCTCAAAACCTGGTTTTTTTAAATTACAGTGACAATGTCATCTAATTGCAGTATTTTTTTTCCAATGTCTTTTTATTCACCTGTGTCTTTACCTGTTGCACTATTGTAACATTTTGAATTAAAGGTGCAGTCCATGATTGTAATCTAATAGACCAATTTGGAGTGGATGTCACTCCAAATTACATCACTGCAGTTGCAGGCGCATTGTGAAAAACAGTGGAAACAAGTGAAAGGAAAAGGGAGAGATTCCAGGAATAACGAAAGAAAAAATGTCTTGTTGTGCTGTTGGATGTCAGAATAGGAATACAATAAAGGATTAAGCCTTGAGACCACATAATAACATTGGCTTACAACATGGTGGCTGCGGATTTCTCACAGGAGAGGTATCCATGGATCTAGATAGTCCAGACTTTGTTCCTTCATTGTTCCTTTATTCACTTATTTAACCTGTGTTCAAACCACTAAAATAATTGGAGAAAGCGTCTGGTTGATCCATATTCCAATGTGTTAAATTGACACCTGACACGGCTAACTGTCACTTTCTGCCACCAGTGTGGTTCCGCCCTCAATACACATCATCGCTGTTTACAAACACAAAAAAGCCCATGGACGATAACAAAAGGATTATACTAACCTTCTAAGATTTGTTTACTTAAATGCTTTTTAAATTTGTTCTTTGGGTATGGGACAGATGTTTGCAACAGTTCGGTAGAATGGCCCATAAAGGGTACAAACACAAAATGGAGGGGAATTGCTCTGCCTTTAAAGCGGCAGGGGAGGTAATCACAGAGCGGAATCAACGTCTGTGTAAAAGGGAGAGCCGGCATTGTGGGACAGACGCCAATTCTCTTGTGTTACACATCACCCTTCTTATTCTGGAATGCATGCTATCTGAAAGCACACATTGGGTTGGCATTATTCCAGCTTTGTTTGGTTCAGTGTAAACAAGCAAAGCTGGCATAATCAGGGGTCTTCTTAACGACGATGTAGCGAGATCTCGGATTAAGAGGGGCTACTGCTGCCTGTCCTGCATTCCCCTGACACTCCTTAACCTCTCTCTGTTTTTTCTCTCAGTCACACACACACGCAGTCTGACTGGCCTCCTGAGTCTGCTGTGACTCCAAAAATATAAAGAGGAAATGCTTGCTGAGTGATATCATATTCTGGAAAAGGACAGAAAAGCCTTGAAAAAGCTCTTCAAGTTGGACTCTTTTTCTGTTTACACCCAGCCATTCATTTTTCATTTCACCACATCTCTGACTTCACACTTTCCTCGACTCTTGTTGTGGCTGTACATCTAAATTGTAGATACATGCATCTTGCTGTGGCATGGCTGGGACAAATTCCAGTATATTTATTCTGCTTGACAAATAACTTGTTTCTGACTCTGATGCTTTAAATGAATAAATGGTTTGTACCAGCTGCTTTATATCTATGTAGCACAGAAGCATATGATTAAAACTGCAGTATTTCACTCTTTGAATATAGTTGGTCAAGGATGATATCAGTGTCTTTAATTATCAATAAAGAGTTCTGGATTCTGTTCCTGAAGTAAGAACACCTTATTCAAAATCACATTGACTAAAAATCCAGCCCAAAGCATAACTTTGCTAAACAAAGAATGTTGCATGATTCATTCCATGTGTCTATATAAGGATGGTAATTTTAAAAAAAAATGAAATAAAAACCAATTTTGTCGTGTTGTCATGTGTTTTTAAATATTTTCGTTTTTTCACAGCTTTGGATGAACGCCATTTCCTACAAGGCCTTCCCAAAAGACTTTTGCAGCTAAAATTTCAGCAGCTTCACTGAATTGATTGGTTGTGGTGAGGCTAGTCCAGACATAGCTGTAACAGTTGTAGGACAGTAAGGGCTGGACATTGTACATGTTTTTTAAACAGCAGAAATTACCAGTAAAAAGCAGGAAAATTTCATTAGTGGAGAGCATAGGTGGATATAATGAGTAATGGAGAAACCACCAGTTTTGATGTTGGATTTTGTGGCAGTGGCAAATTTCCACAATGTTGCAGTTGGCCAACTGAAAGAGGAGCAAAGAGACAATATTGAACCATTTTCTTTTTGTTGGAGAAGAGTCATTAAGTCAATCAACTGAGTAATGTCAGTTACACAATGTTACTGATCTACAGTTTGCTGACATTAGCTAACATTAGCCAGCATAAGTTACTGGTTATATCAGAACTTTAGAAGCAAAATCCCTGAGTGTGTGGACTTGAGCAAGGGTGTGTTTTATTTTTCAAAAACTAAATTATTGATTATTTCTTCTCCCAAAATGTACATAGTATTGCTTTATCTCTCAGTGTATCAAACGCCAATCCCCTCTCGCCTCGCAGTGTGGTTCTGACACATTTGTAGAGCCATGGCATCAAATTCTCCAAAGAATATACTAAACCACTCCTGTAGCATAATCCATTTACCTGCTGCTGAAGTAGAGTATGTTCCAAAAACCTTTTGCTTTGCCATGTAATCTCTACGATACTCACGATGGAGCTGGTGTTGATAGGTGGTGGTGGTTATGAGGTGAAAGAGCAACACAGAAGTAGTGTATTAAGATATGATGTGTAGGAGCGAGAAGTTTCAATGGATGTTTTGATGCTTTTTTGCTGTCACTCTGAATCACCCTTCGATTCAGTCATTACTACTGTGAATGAAATCTAATTACAGTTGCTGTCCTCTGCCTTTGCAGAGTCACCTTCAAGACCCAACAGCAAGTATTTGACAGTCAAATCCTTCAGTGAAATATCCCTCTAAGATGCAGTGAAATGCTAGATCCTGCCTCTCAGTGATGAAGGTGTTAGTTTAAACCTCAGTCACACCAGGCAATTATAGACCATCTTCTAATTGTGACAGCGCTCTGGTTCATATAGTATGAAGTTGACAAGACTCAGCAAGACGAAATCCGAGAATTACTTACTGGAAACAAGGAATAAGGTTGTTTTCTAGTGATTCTGGTGGTCGAAGTCCCGAATAGTGTTCCTTACTTAAGCTTTGATCATACTTCAATATAGACATGGATAGCTGCAGACTTGTACGAGGTCAGCAAACATGCATATGCTCCAACACGTACTACAATTGAGATTCTGTGTGATATGTTTACACATGCGCACTAGTGAAGAAGATGGCAACCTCCTGACTTTGTTGTATTTGGCTGAATGACAAGAAAAAGTCAAAAAAGAAAGCGGTGTGTGCAACTCGATGAGGATAGGCCCAAGGATGTGGAATACAGTACATGCACACAGAACACAAAACAAGCATCCAGTTTTGGTCAGACTTCTGTGCAAAAATCTGTGTGGACCTTCAGCAAAACATGGGCAGATGACAAAATCCAATCTATATTGCTGATTGTAGTATATTTAAGTCTTTGTAATGGATTTTCTGCACATTTTAAGAACTTTTCAAGTCGATGAAAAACTCAAAATTAAAATGAAAAAAAAATTTATTTCATTGATGGGTTTCATGACTTATTTGATACATTTTAATGGTCTTTTACTCCTTAAAACCCTTTATAGCTTGCAGATAACCTATTCAAAAAAACAAAACAAAAAACACACAACTACACACACACACACACACACACACAAAAAACTTTTACCGCTTAAAATCACGTTCACTTGTTAACTAAGGGCTCTTGAAATTAAGGTGCTTTTCATGAGTTTAACATTTTTGCCTTTTCAAATTAAGGGACACATTCAGATATCTCTGTCAAACACCTTGATTGAGATGAAGGTGTTTGGTATGTTTTTAGGGGAAATTTAAAATGAATTAAGATTAATAAAAGGTATTTTAAGGGATTGCTGTTTTATTGTGAATATGGCTAATGACCTCCAAGGAACATGTAGGACTCTTACAGCAAAACCAATGAAAGAAACCCTCAACGACAGATTGCAACGAGAAGCTTTTGGAACAGAGACTAGCATACAGGTGACATCAGGATGTCAGCTCTCGATAGCACTGTCAAATTATACATATTATTAATACTCTGTAAACAAATTATTTGACAAATGACGGACAAAATGTGTCCAGAAAATGTGTAACTGTTTTTTACGGCAATATAATAATAACAATAAAAACATTAACAATAACTTCTCAGTTGTATTTAAGTACCCTCATATGCAGACGTAGATATACAGTTATCTGGAGAGTCTGAAAAGTACAAGTGAACAACAGAAAGTATTGGACAGATTAATTAGTATTTTGAATTAAATTAATGTTTATGCCTAAACAGTAAAAGATCAGTGTGTCTTAATAAATACAGATAAGTGTACCCGTGTATTTTGTAACTACCTACAGGAAACTGTTGTGGATTTATGAGAAAATGTGTTAGAATGACAGAGCTGGGTGGTGCTGTAGGTGATCCCATGTCTTCATGTCTGTTGTCCATTGGTTGGATAGTAAGCAGGCTGTAATATAACTGTCAGGCAAGGCTTACATGCTCTTGGACAGTAAATGAATTGAAGGTCGAGGCAATGCTGTAGTATTCTCTAGTCCTCCGGCTATTCTGCATATCAACCATAGCTCCATGCTGCAGTCCAAGCTTCTCCATCAGGGACTTTCAGTTCTACCACCTCCAAACTTCCCCAAACTTCTCCTTCATCTACTTTAACTTTTCTTTTCTCTACTGGCGATTGAACTGCCTGGTTTAGATGGAGAGGGTGGTTGGGTTATTTTTTAAGTTTTTTTATCCAGAGCACAAAACAAATCCAATGTCTGTTTCTTTTCCTTATTCTTCATGCTGTAAGAAAGTATCTCTGTATCTGAGGGAGAGCGTTGAAAGTATATATTTACTTCTGTCAGCAACCTTCCAGCATACAACATGATCCTCAGTTACATAAAAACAGGAAAATCAATACCAAACACACACACACACACACACACACACACACACACACACACACACACACACACACACACACACACACACACACACACACACACACACACACACACACAAACAGACACATACATGCCTTCAAACTCAGAGCAGGATTGTTTCACATAATAGATTCATTTACACCTCTGTCTCTTCCTCTATCTAAATCTGGTCCAGGTTTTGCAGCTGATATAAATACACTGATCAGCAACATCATTTAAGCTTGTCACTGGTTTTTATGTTGTGGCTGAATGGTCTGTATATAATATATAAATACACTGTACATATATACTGCACTTTATTGTGGACACCTGTAAAACTGCTTATTCATGCAATTATCAAGTCAGCTAATCATGTGGCAGCAGTGGTATGCATAAAATCATACAGATACAGGTCAGGAGCTTCAGTTAATCTTCACTTCAAACATCAGATTGTGGGAAAAAATGTGATCTGAGTGACTTTGACCGTGACATGATTGTTGGTGCCAGCTCGCCGGTTTGGGTTTTTCTGAAACTGCTGATCTCCTGGGATTTTCACACAACAGTCTCTAGAGTTTATCTTGCCAAAAACAGAAAAGATCCAGTGAGTGGCAGTTCTGTGGATGGAAACGCCTTGTTGATGAGAGAGGTCAAAGGAGAATGGCCAGACTGCCTGGGGCTGACAGAAAGGCTACGGTAACTCAGATAACCACTCTGTACAACAGTGGGGAGCAGAGCAAACAGAAATCAGTAATCAGAGCATTCACAATAATCACCCAAATCAGCAGGATGAGGTGCACAGAAAAAGCTGTTTATGGTTTGCAACTCTCTCTCTCTCTCTCTGTCTCTCTCTCTTGTTGACTGTCCTTTCACTTCCCTGTTGTTTCCCTTCTTTCTGTGGATTGCTACGATGGGGGAAAACAGAATTGGGACCAAAAGTGCTACTTACAACCACAAAAAGCAAGCAGTCTAAAAAACTGAACTAAGTGACGTTTTCTGTCTGTCAATCTATCTCCTCTGCTCCCTTTCAGTACTATAGACAGCACCACATCTACACACACACACACACACACACACACACACACACACACACATCTACACACACACACACACACACACACACACACACACACACACACACACACACACACACACACACACACACACACACACACACACACCTTAATTTAACCCTACTCAGTTCACCATTTCACAACACAAAGACCCATTTGCTTAGCTGTGGGGCTTAGAGTAATCATATGCTGAAATATTTAGACTTTAAAAAGCATGAAACCACTTGCCAGCATACAGTGCATCTACCGGTATATGTGACAAAGGAGGTGCAGACAGTTTATGAGCAATCAGTGTGTTTGCAACGGGTGCTGTGAGCTAAATGTCCTAGTGCTGTCGGGGGGGAGGGGTAGCAAACACCAACCTGATTATCAAGTCCATAAAATTAAGTGAAATCAGAAAAAACCCTTTGATAAAATTAAGTTTTAAGAAGAGATTTAACAGAATTCATTGATTCTGCTGACCCGATTTCCTCAGGCAGCTCAGTCCAGAGTTTTGGGGCTCTGAAGGTATATACTCTCACCTCTAGTTTTCAGCCTTGCCTTGGGAACAAATAGAATACCTCTGCACGAGGATATCAGGCTACTAACTGGTTCATGTGCAACAAAGGGGTCAAATATATAAGATGGAGCAAGGCCATGACGAGCTTTAAAAGTCAATAGTAAGATCTTAAAATCAAATTCTAAAAAGTTCTTGGAGCCAGTGCAAGGAGGCTAAAACAGGCTTCATGTGGTCACTTCTCTTGGGTATTGTTAAAAGTCTGGCGTCTGAATTCTGTACAGTCTGGAGCTGATTAATAGATGTTTTTGTTGAGGCAGGTGGAAGTGCTTGGTGAGTGTATCTCAAGCTAAACTGAGTTCAGCTCAACCATCAATCTTTCCTCTAAACTGTGAACAAACACTGACACTGAGAGTAGTCCGAAGCTATCAGATTGTCAGTCAACATCTCTTGTCAACCACTGCTTGTAGTTCTCATGGTGTGTCCAGGCACGTCTAAACAACCCTTATCAGCACCCATTCGGCAGATCGAATTTGAGTTCGCAGCGGAGGTAGTGTGAGAGAGCTGTCTGACTAGCTTTTTGTGAAGCTATTTGACAATCTCAAAAAGCCGTTCTGCCTTAAAATACCAAGGTAAGTGTATGATACACACTGGTGTGTATGGAAGTTTATTAAGCACAAAATCATTGGGTAAGCGTAGCACAAATTTAAGATTTGAAGTAGCACATTGACTAATTCCAACTGTAAAATATGTTTTGAGATCTAAATTTTGATCTAAAATTTTGGAAGGTGACGGGTGCACGTGTTAAAACGACACTCCTATGACATTACGTTGCAGGCAGGGTACAGGTCGGAAACATGGCGGCTACTCTGCTCCCAGCTGGAGTTTGTATGTGAAGAATACAAACTGCCGAAACTAAGAGTGAGCAACTTTGAAGACAGCGAGCAACAAAAGCTCTGCTGCTCATTTAAATCAGGTCACAATTCCTCCTGCACCCCCAAAGATTACACTCAGCATTCTGTCCTTGGCCCTGCATGGTTTTAAATCCAGACTTGTACATTTATTTGTGGTTAAATATTTTTTTGTTCTCACCTAATAGTTCGCATATACAGTAGTCACAACTTATATCAGGCATCATGCAACCAAACACACTCAGCTGGAGGGAAATGACACACACACACACACACACACACACACACACACACACACACACACACGCGCGCACACACACACACACACACTCAGTTCATGAATGTGTGAAGCCCTGTGCTGCTCTTTGAGCCTGAGGGGGGAGACTCCACAGCAGCAGCACACCAGTTTGCATCACTTCACACACTGTCTGATGAACATAAGAAATGGGTCGGTGGGGTGGAGGTAGGGGTGAAGGGGGTCATTGGGGGTGGGAGGTGGTCTTTGTCAGTGAAATGGTGCCCCCAGTTCAGAGGAGCATGGCAAATGTTTTAGAGTAGGAACACTGTGGGGAGGGGGTACTGGAGAAAGTGGTGGAATGGTCAGGAATAGGGAGGAGGAGATAAGAGGGGGGGTGGGGCAGGAGAGAAGGATGGGCTCTGCAGGGTCAGCTAGTTTATCATCCAGGGTTCACTGTTGTAATACGACCTGTTAAAGATATATGGTATAATTAAGCATTAGCGTTCACAAACAATTATTGGACAAATGACTGTTCACTAGGCCACACCACCCTTAGTAACTGCTCTTATACCTCTTAGCTTAAACTCTGATGTAGTGAGTCATCAGTGGACATATCAGTCCTGAATAGGGCTTTTTAACCTCTCATCCCCCAAAACAATGTAGTTAGTTGACAGTGTGCTCTGAACCTTGGACATAGCGCAGAGGTACTACAGCTGGTAGTAAGCTAGTACATTCTAACGTTTGCAGCATATGCTTAGAATAGATAAACACACTGTTTAATCCATTCCTTAAATTTTTGCCCTTGTTTTTCTGTTTTTGCATCAGTTAATAGAAAAAAAACTGACTAGCACTCTTATAAAGTCCCATGCAAATAGCTTCAGCATGTTGAAAATCTATTGCAATTCAATGAGAATGTTTCTTTGCTGGCTTCTTGTTCAAATTAACTAACCAGTGAGCCATACCTGCATGGTAATGTCTAATTGATGGACCCTGAGGTAACCTCAGATACCACCCTGATGAAGGCAATATATTCAAAATGTTCAGGGATAAAGAGAATAATTTGATCGAAATGTTGATGGTTTGAAAATGTCCTGAGGTGATAAGATCAACTCTGTAATGGTCTCATTAGTCAGGTTTCCATCCAAATGTATCTCAAATTTTGACCAATTTTTCAGAAAATCAGCAAAAGAAAATGCTAATTTATGTGCATTTCCATCCACTACTGTCATGTCAATATTAACAGTTGGTTCATCAAGATAAGCAGTAGGTGGCACTAATTCTCCAGTCAGGTGCCATTATACCACTGACGAGGAAGAGGGCGCAACAAAATGATGTGCTGTAATTAAAAGAGCACCAGTCAAACCTCAAAAGAAGGAAAACCATGACTGTACTAACGTGATGGAAAGCTTGGTGATTTAGAGCACACTGTACAATGGAAATGGAGAGTTTTTAACTTCTAATATTACAGCTCTGTGCTCTTGGAAGAGTTCTGCGTGTTAAAAGCCATCCAGAGGCAACAAAGAGAGCTTGTAGTGCCTATGCAATGACGGCAAAAATGGCGGTGGCACCGCTACCATGTTGTTCGCCGTACATCTGGGAATGTAGGCGCACTTAGCAATTTTGGGAAGTTGTTGTGCGTCAAGAGACATTTTTAACCAGTTGTGTGGTATGATAGGAAGTCACGTGATTTCTGTACGTCAACATTTATTCGCTGAATCTGTTTCTGTTGCATTTAGTCACATTTACCTTTTCTCGATACACCAACTTTTCCACCTTTCCTCAGCGTAAATTTTTTTTTTCAAAATTTCAAATTTGATTATTTCCACTCAGGTTTTCCAACCACAGGATTTTGTGGGTGCAGATATGTGGCCTCAGCAGTAATTCAAAAGCCGAAGTACTTCTAAACTAAATCCAGGTGTTTCTTGTGAACCGTTCAGGAAGCAAACTCATACTTGAGAGAGAAGTTATGTAAAAATCACTTGGTAACTATGGTACCATGTTGGCACATCCGCAGGCGAGCATAGGGATTTTACCCTGATCAATCAGACAGTCAAAAGTAGTTAAAACTGCAGTCTGTTGTGTATGTACCATCTGTGTACATTGGCATTTCATTTATCCCCAAGTAATAATCCTAATATATTGCTGTAAAAGACATCTCTCTTTTTGTCCTGTTTGTCATTATTCATAACTGAGATCAACTTGCTGCCTACAGAAATAATACTAATAATGCTCATAATCAGATATTTCCTCAATAGCCCTTTGTGCTACCAGAGAACTTAAATATACACAGAAGAAGCATTAACTGACTTGCTGTCAGTCAACAGACTTTGATTTTCCCACGAGTCCTAATGATGCAGGATGATATCACCAAAGTAGTCCAATCAGTGAGTTATCTGTCAGTCTGTATGACTTCATGTTTACTCCTCTTGGTTTGTTTGTGAAAAGTCAGTGTAAACATGAACCGGATCAGGACTAAAAAGCAGCAATGCATCATTTTTTTCCCTTCATCCGCTCCAGATGAACCGAACTAAAGGTGTAGCCTATTACTGCTGGCTTTAGTTTCTTGTTGTGTATAAAGCATATACATGAGTGCATACACCACTCAGTCACAATATTATAAACTAACAAAATATAAACTGGTAACTGGTTTTCATGTTGAGGCTGTTCTGTTCATTACCTTTTTTTGTCCTTATATGACAGAAAGATTCTAATACTAAGTTTGATTTGGGATCATTACAAATAAAGCAGGTGAGAATTGAAAAAGGGGTGAATGAAAAACATTAGACTGGCTGATCGACCCCTGTGTAGGCAACAATTACTAGACCATCAAGCCAAAGCCAATCAAAAAGGCAGGCCTAAACACATCTTGCCTTTCACATGCATGCAGTGGCCTGTGTAATCATCTGCCACTCCCTCACACGAAGCCTGAATGGAAGCGCAGGGGGTCCACACACAAGGCAGCCATGCATTAACTCCTCGTTTGCTGTTTGCTATTTTAAATCAATCAATCAACAGCTTCCAGCAGGTATAGGGGTCAGAATGGACTGCATTGTGCTGTATGGAAATGTATATATGAGTGTGGAGCTGAATGTGTGTGTAGGAAGTTGGTGGGAAGTGCAGGCCACAGATAAGAGCGGGCGTCAGGTGATGGCAAAGCATCTGGGGCTCTGGGCTTTGATGATGAAGGCCACTTGACCCTGTCAACAGCCAGGGATGTGAACATAAACACATATACACACGCACACACATACAGTGCGATGTAGTGACAATAGCCACTAAACAGCAGGATTTTCCCTCCTTAAATCATTACAGGCCAAGCTTCCATGAGACGGATTATTTTCCATTCATGATTGAAAATACAGCAGCATTCCTTCTCCTACAGCTAAGCCTCACTGTAATCCTGTCCATAGCACTGTTAGCAGGGGAGAACCCACACACACTTGTATGTGTGAACAGTGTGAATACAAGCACACACATACACAAAAGCATAATGTATAGTTGTTGGTGCTATGAAGATTACCTCTTGAAATCAGGAATTTCTAACCAAACATGGGAGTAATACTATATGATTGTGTATAATCTAAATATATGTGTATGTAGATATACTACTTGTCTATCTGTCTGTCTAATGATTTCCTGGATGAAAAATTAGTCTTAGCTGCAGCATCAAAAGCTCAGGACCATCTTCAGATCTTCCGCGTTAGGACTCAGCCAGTGAACACGTTGTCCTGATTGTCTGCTCTAGATTAGCTGCTGTATAAGTACAAGAAGGCACACGCAAACAAATGCATACAGAAAACAACGGCAAATAACACAAAAAATCGAAACCTATTTAGGCACATATCAGAGAAAGGAAATGCACTGGTAATTAAGTATACGATTCTTAACAACTTTAAGCTACAATAAAGTTTAAAGAATGTAAAACAATGTTTTTTTTATTATCTGCCACCAAAGGATGCTACACCTTCAGCAAAGAAAACGCAACATAAAAGTACACAACAAAATGACACATAAACAGCAGCAACGCTGTAGGCTTCTGAGACTGTAAATCCAGATAGCCTTTTACTTTACACGGAAGTTGATGTCAACTCCTCTGGGTCCTAAATTCACCTTATCAAAAAGGGAAAGAAGAAAAATCAATCAACCCATTTTTGGCCTCCAAGAGATATCTGGCTACTGGGTCCTTCATATGTGTTCTGTGATCCTGTCTTTTAGTGAACAGTGCCTTTCACCACTATATACTTTTTTGAGTGGACAGCTGATCATACAGTATATATAACATTATATTACAGTATTATATTACATATTTACAGTCTCACCTGTGACACAATGAAATGTGTGAAATTTTCCCAGAATTATCAGCATCCAGATTGTAAAGGAATTACATAATTTTCTTTAAACCTGCATTAATGGATTCTTTGTCTTTCTCGCGGCAGCACAATAAGCTTCAAACACAACATTGACTTATTATCCTTGAAAAGCTGATATTGTGAACTTGTTGGCAAATAGTTTCCTATTTACACATCCAGCAAACACAGAGCAACATTATCATTTATTTGAGTTATGTTTCTGGCCAAGTCAGGAAAGTAAATTCAATATTCAGTCTTAATGTAGCTCTGGTTTGGTCTCCACCAATTCCTGACAAAAATATCTGACACTTAAGCCTCAATTATACTCCCTTGTGGACGCGAACAGGGACAACCGCGGACACCACGGACACGTAGTTGTTGTTATTGTACTACTTTCTATTCCTCTTGGAGTCCACTTGGTGTATGGTGGGCTATGTGCAGTTGGTGCCCTTATAGTGTAGTGACCACCTGGCCTCAGGTACACCCTCTGATGATGAAATTTATGTTACATCTCAGACCCTAGAGGACCCTTGCGGATTCAGAAAGAGAAAGAAACACTAGCCTTAAGCTGCTGGATGTTCCACTTTTTTGCCAGCTAGTTGCTGACTGTGTCTGTCTGCCATTTCGTGCTGATCAGGTAGTGTAGGATAGGTTGTTATTTTCATTTTTTTTGACTGAAAAAAGTAGGTTTGTTACAGATTTCACATAGTTTCTAGATCCACTGTTTATATAAAAGTACTGTTAGTACAGCATTAAGAAATAGACAAGTATTTAAGTCTTTGAAATATTAGTCCCTCAGAAATGTTGCACCTCTAAAAGGTTCGAGCAGTCCAGCCCCACGTGAGTAAGCTTTATGCTGCACAGGGCCTCCCCCTTCAACGCGATACTGTACACACTGATGTCCAGAGAAAGAAGTCCTGCAGCACTGAGCATAGAAACAAAACAGCTCTGAGCGCACACACACTCTGAGGAAACACAGTGATAATTACTGATCCAAAGACATACTACGCCTACTTAATTGTGCTCCTTACTTCTAAAACTCAGGGCAAGGGGAGACAAAAGGAATGCATATGAAAAATGTATCAGGGAGACCCTTATATCTCTCATTAGTATTGCTATGTCTTGTTCTGCCAGCCACCCTTATTACATTTCATCTCCCCCAAACAGCCATACGCTAATGACTCATTCTGCTTTCATTAACTATTCTTCTAAGAAAACAGCCAGACATCCTACACACATATAATCAAGTGTATAACCTTGAAATGATATTGCTGAGTAATTTTTGGAGCTCATCTGCTTTACAAAGAGATATTTTGCACAGAAGACAACATGCTTAGATTGGAGAGACTCTGTGACCAAAGCCATTATAAGGTAGGCTGATATCTAAACATATATTACAACTGTGTGCAATAGGTGGTGCATGATTTCAAAACTGCTGGAATGTTATTAAGCAGAAAACACTTTGGTAAAAGGAAAAAATAATATAGAGCATTTCATGCCACAGAGAAGAATATGGGCACATGGTTGCCTCATGCTGCGTAGGTGTCAAAATGCGATATGCACACTTTTTCCATTCATTCTATCGTGTGAAGCCATATGGCTGAGTGATAACATTTTACCCAGTGAGATCTGGGTCGAATCTCTCTGCCTGTTCTAGGGAATGAAACAGAGAGTGCAGACTCCTCATGAGATATGCAGTGGGTCTCCTTCAGCAGCACCAGCCAATTTACTAACTAATCAGCGCCACTGTAGGCATTTTGCTACCTTTGTGTGGGTGTAGAGAGAGGTCCTCATCTTGGAAATGCCTGCTGTATTTAGCCCTGTGTGCCGCTGCGTTAGCTTCACTTGAGTTTCTTCCAGTGGCCAAACGTAAGTAATGCAGTGTCTTCAGCCAGGCCGACAGAGAAATTAGAAAAATCTCCTTCTGCAGGTGATTCAGGAAAAGTCAGTGTGCACATGAACCAGACCAGAACTAAAATGCAGAAATGTATAGTTGTTTTTCCTTGGTCTGTCTGGAACAAATGAACCTAACTTCAGGTGTGAGAGCACCCTGAATGTCACTGCGTTCTGAAATCTAAGTGATTAACCTAACGAGTATGCGTTACTATTAAGGAAGGGAGGAATAAGAAATTATTAATGAAGCATAAAAAGCCATTGTGATAAAAAGAAGGTAACAATGATAATAATCAGGTCAGACCCTCCTGACCTGACCACCTCTCCTCATCTTTGGGCCCACCTTTGTGCCTCTGATACTGTGGGGTGGGACGGAAGCAGCCACCTCTCAGAGTAATACACCACACCCTATTCCTCTTTTCTCCTATTTGTTTTCTAGCTCATCTCTTTCTCGTGTGTTTTCCTATATAAAAAGGTATCAGTAATTTTCTAAAATAGCCAGCCACTGTAGCTCTTATTAAATATTCCTCAAACTGGAAGAAGTTTTCTTTTTTCCATTTTCAATTTTCACCTGCAGATAATGATACATTTGGTGCTCTGGTACAGTGGCTCCTAGCATTGGGAGTTGGGAAAGCTTATGGGGTCACAGGATAAAACTGAGGTGTCAGGTGGAGGAGGTGTCAGGTTGTGGACCAAATGACTGATTGACCAAGCCAGTAATTAATCCCTGACATTTGCTAAAGGCAACGATGTCTCTGGAATTTCCTGACAACAAGATGGAGTGAAGAAGAAGTGTTTCACTTCTTCAGAGATGTTAGTTCAAATCAGAGGAGTAGCAGAGTGTTTGCTCTGTCAGTCATTACACTGTCAAATTCGGTCTCTAGCTTGAAGATTCATTTTTAAAATGACCCCTTCTGACCCTAGGAGAGCGTTGCATGTTGAAATTGTGCTTGACATTAGTCTTACTTAAATTCCACTTAATTTACTGCAACAAGCTATGAAATTGACCCCCATAAAAGCATTTAATATAATTATATGAATTTTTTATTTATATCAATCAGTCAATCACTCAAATCACTGTGTATAGCATCTTTCATACAGGTTACTGCAATATTAAGTGCTTTACAGATGTGTGACAAGCTGATAATAAGACAGACTGTAAACAGTAAAATAATTTGAGAGTAAAGTACAAAAAAATAGAAATTATGAAAATGAAATAATTAAACAATAAAACCAATAGATTTCAAAACAATTAAATGAACAAAAGAAAATAAAAATAAAATACATAAGCGGGCATAAAAACATTTTAAAAAATAAATACAATAAAATAAATGATTAAATAATTGACATACAAAACTAGAATAAAAAAACAGGCTAAGCAGAGGTAAGTTTTAAGTTTACATTTAAAGACATCAACACTTCGAGCTGCTCTCCGATCGATCCTCAGATTTTTTTAGTGGTTTGGAGCATAAAAACTAAAAGCTGCCTATTCAAAAGCTGTTGTCCTGCTCCTCAGAACAGGTAAAAGACTTGTTCCAGATGAGCTGAGTTGTTGCTCTGGTTCATACATTGCAAGCATGTCACACAAAGTGCTTTAAAAACAAGTTAAGCTTGTGACATCCAGACACTAATATCTAAAATACATCTACAAAGAGCAGCAGCCACCCTGTGTCATCAGAAGACATGGCCACATTTATTTGTGATTCATCAGCATAGGTACATGTTGGCCTGATTACATATTTTAAAAAAACTGAACCCTGTTAAACATATAAGACTTCAAAAACTCTTTAAGGCCAAGGGCCCCCTTTAATCCTGGGCCATGGCCACATGTCCTTAATACATATTCTTGAGGATGCAGTATGTTTTATTAAGTCAAAATAAACGAGAGTGTGTGTGTTCATGATAATGAAGGAACATGTCACCAGTGCAACAGTGTGGCTCAGTGCGGGGCTTACCCGAACTCCACAAAGCTTTGAAGCTGTGACTGTTGCCATGGTAATGGTCGTCCAAAATTAGTAATTGGATACTGCAGTTTTTCTCAAATGATATTGTAGCCTGTGTGGAGATGGGAGAAACTTCCAGAAGGTCATGTCTGCCCCCCCCGACATGACACTTAGACATGTGGACAAGACTGAACTGTTTGTCCACCACATGGTTTGCAATTTTACAGTGCAACATAAGTTGTGGGTTGTCCAGTGGCAGATGCTTTCACAGCTGTTCCAGCTTTTTTGATACGTGTGGTGTACATATCAAAAGAGTCTCCAGCCTGTCATTATACTTTTTTTTTTCAAGATGTTATTCCTGCTAAAATAAAAACTTGATTGTTATCTATTTGTATTAAAGGTCCCATATTTGACCCTCTTCTGGTGTTTTGTTTTAAGTTTTGATATCCATAAGAAGATATTGTGGTTTTAAGTAAAAAAAAACCATCCCATGTACTTCTCCTCTCTCATGCTTTTCTCTGAGGCTCTTGCAAGAAAAGGGCGTTTTGTGTCAGTCTGATTTCTGAGTGACACACTGCCAGGCCAACCGCAGGTAAGGGACTGTAACCTACTACTGAAGCTGGGCAAAACTCACCGGTAAATGCAAATGGCGATGGTCGGTCAGCGCTGAAATGCGCTGCGCAGGCGGTTAAATTGGGACTAAAATGCTCCACCTGGATTTGTCGCGGAGCTGCACAACAGAGCCTTGGGGTTTAAAATCCTGGATCGTCCGGTGGCGTCAGGATGACTGTCCGCGGTGTTACAGCATTCAGACGCAGTGGTGGGGCGGTGGAGCCCGCGGCCCCGTCCGCTCACTCTCCTCAGGTGCTAGACCCTCTGGGCGGACTGACACGGTGCCAGTGGGACTCAGGATCAGCCAGGGGTGGCCGCAGAGACAGCTGGAACGGCGCGAGTGTAAGACTGCATATGAGAAATACGCTTTGTCTGAGCAGCAGCTTGGAGACAAAGCCGTCAAGCAGCTTATCCCTTTTTTTTCGGAGCTCTGACTCCAGGCGGTGGATATCATCCCTCAACTGTGAGTAAGCAAGTTTGCAGTCCACGCACAAAGCCATAATTATAGCTGGTTTTCAGTCCAAGTGTAACTCCACCAAACAACACTGATAACAGAAAACTTCAAATAGCAATATGAAAGTTATCCAAAGATCAGTATAAGAATAGATTAATACACATTTAAAAAAGGTTAAAAGCTGAAAAGATCGTTGGAGAGGCCGAACAAAACACTAATAAGAGTCCATAACAGAGATCAATTAAAAAGCAAAATAATAAATAAAAAACTGAGCAGATCTGAGGTAAACCCTCCGGGAAAGCAAATCCTGCAAGGTTGGATGATGGGTCCGGGTGGGCCGTGCTGAGATTGGTGACTGTGTCGTCGTGACATTGCAAAGTTACAGAAGTCCTGACGGTTCGGTTTGAGGCACACGTTCTGAATATGGGCTGTGTGTATTTTTCTGTGGATTTAGCGTTTTGATATTTTCACAGTGTTTATATAGCATATCCCATCAATGCTCGTTACTAACCTGACTTCTTCTCTCTCCCATAGTTTTGTTCTTTCTCGTCTCTCTCCTCTCTCTTCCTGTCACTTTCTGCAGGTATTTCTGCCCCTGGTGCTGCAGAGTTTGGATCTGTGACTGCAAACCACCTACTGCCCCCATGATCCTGCTCAACACCCACTGCTTCAATTATTATGATTATCATTACTATTATTGTATTTAGTTTTATTAGTATTATTATTCAGCCTATTATTATAATTATTAGTTTTATTGTTTGTCTCATTATTGTTATATATCTTTATGTTGTACCTGAGCCGGGTTCTGTTCAAGGTCTCTACCTGTTAAAAGGGAGTTTTTCCTTGCTGCTGTCACCAAGTGCTTGCTCATGTGGGAATGTTGGGTCTCTGTAAATATAACCATAAAGAGTCCGGTCTAGACCTGCTCTATAAGAAAAGGGCCCTGAGATAACCTCTATTATGATTTGGCGCTATATAAATAAAATCAAATTGAATTGAATTGAATAGCACCTAGACCTGCTTTATAATCAAAAAAGACATGGAAATCTCACTTTCTAAAATATCGGACCTTTAAGGACACCTAAACCCATCTACAGTGCATTCAGGAAGTATTCAGACCCCTCCACTTTTTTCACATTTTTTCATATGTTGCAGTCTTATGCTAAAATTGTTTAAATTCATTTTTTCCCTCATCAATCTACATTCAATACCCCATAATGACAAAGAGAAAACCCATTTTTAGAAATTTTTACAAATTTATTAAAAAAGGAAAACTGAAATATCACATTAACATAAGTATTCAGACCCTTGGTGTCTCCCATTTCTCTTGATCATTTTTGAGATGTTTCTACAGCTTGACTGGAGTCCACCTTTGGTAAAATCAATTGATTGGACATGATTGGGAAAGGTACACACCTGTCTGTATAAGATCTCACAGCTAACAATTTATATCAGAGCAAAGACCAACCCACGAGGTCAGAGGAGCTGCCTGCACAGCTCAGAGAAAGGATTGTGTTGAGCCACAGATTTTGGGAAGGCTACAAAAAAAAATTCTGCTGCATTAAAGTTTCCCAAATGCACAGTGCCCTCCATAATTCTCTGATGTAAAAAGTGTGGAACAACCAGGACTTTTCCTAGAGCTGAGCATCCTGGTAAGAAGGACCTTGGTAAGACAGGTGACCAAGAAACTGATGGTGACTCTGGCCAAGATGATCTCCAGAGATCCTGTGTGGAGATGGGAGGAACTTCCAGATCACTGCAGCCCTCCACCAATCTGGGCTTAATGGCAGACTGGCCAGACTGAAGCCTGTCCTCAGTGAAAGTTTGTAAAAAAGTTCCTTAAGGACCGTCAGACTGTCAGAAACAAGATTCTCAGGTCTGATGAAACCAAGATTGAACTGTTTGTCCCCAGAATTAAAAGAATTAACAGAGGCTGCCTGCAGGCATAGATCACTTTGACATTCAAAGAAAAGATGACAATGAAATTAAGTGTTTAAAAAGCTATCTTACTCTCTCTGCCCAACAAGGCATTGAGAGATATGTTTAAGAGGAAATGCAGAGGACAAAAAGAACAGATTGAGACTGAGAAAAGACAGTGAGAGCAATTAGGACAAAGGATGGTGATGCTAAAATATTCCACAGTATACATTAATACAATTTTTTAAACAAAAGCTTCATATTTGAGCATGAAAGTTAAGTCTTGATTTTGGGAACAGTGGGTTGACAAAATGATCTTAAGCTTCAATTAAAAGCGTTTTCCAAAGTTTTGGACCACATCTCAATGCCTTCAACAGCAAATGTGCAACCCTGTCTCCTAGAAAATATATTTACATATTATTAAATGTTTTCCCAATTACACTGCAGTAGCAAATTTGGCTGTAATATGTTATGAGGCTTTTTTTTTTTTTTAATGAGTGAAACACTGCTCCAGATTTCTCATTCAGAGTCCCGATTGGGGTTAGGTTTAGGCAACAAAAACACCTTGGGTTAGTGGTGATTTTTGTTAAATGTAGATAAACATGTTGGGTCTCAAGTCACTGTGATCTTTTTTCTGTATTAAACCAGACCACAATCTTTCCCTTAAGTAAACCAAGTGCTGCAAGTGCCTAAACATAACCATAAAAACGTTTAATAATTCTGTAGTCACTACAAGAGGATATTGTACTGCAAAATTGAATGTTTTGGCAGAAAACGAATACAGTTTCATTTGAACAATTTACTGATATGTGCAGCATCGAGATTTTTGCAACTTGCCAAATATGTTAATTGACAACATATCCTCATTATATGCATAGAAAATGTAATCCGGTCTCAACTACGTTTCCTTCCAAACACATTAGCTGTTGCAATTTAGTTGTATATAAATGGAATTTCTGAGCACAGGGTTGGAATTTGCTGATTAACTGAACCTTGTAAGACTTCATAAAAAGCACTTCATAGCTTGAAATATTTGCTTGACATTGACTCACTTCCCATGACATTCTTGACCTTGGTAATTTGACAAAATAATTTTAACTCAAGGTCAACTTAAAATCTTTTTCTGGAGCTTCAAGCCCATCTCAGTCTCCAGAGATGTGGTTGAAAACTCCAGAAAAAGATACTAAGTCTGTGGACCTTGAGTTAAGATTAATTTGTCAAATTACCAAGGTCAAGAATTTCATGGGAAATGAGTCAATAACCTTTTTTAGCCGGTTTACCCACGTTTAAAAAACCTGCATACACATGCCAATTTTGGTATAAAGGGTATTAATGAGCCCCAGCTAAGGTTAGCTGTTTTTCCCTGCTTCCCTGCTCTCTCTGCTTGGTTTTGAGCTTCTCTTGGAAATGGAATTTCCCAAAATTTTGATCTAATCTTTTAAGTTGACCCTTGTATCAGTATTAATGAACACACCATAACGCTGTTAAGAAGCTCCTCTTCTGGCTTTATGAATATGCATTCAAAACTGAAGACACAAAGACAGGAGAGAGAAATAGAAATTGCTATGCCTCAAAAGACTTTTCCACTCCATCAGTCTAATTTCACCTAATCAAATTCCAACCATCAAAGGTATAAATGCGGCAGCAGAGGGACAGACTGGATCTTTTTATATTCCATTTGCTGCAGTGTCGTGAGTCAGTGTCAGCGAGCCAGACAGAAGAGGACTGAACTGGTTGCAGTTGGCACATTTGCATAAAGCTCTTCTACCAGGATGGAGTTCAACTCACATTTTGCAAGTGTGGGCATCGATCCTTCTTTATTCAGCAACAACGCAAGTAACATTTGGAGGGAACTGCGAAACACTGTGGCATTTAAGCATAGGAAGAGTGAATATAGAAGTACTGAATAGAAAAAGCATACAGCATGTATGATTTGCTTCCATTAGGACGCTCTCAGGGGAGTGCACCTTTCCTCTCACATATATAGAGTATAATCAGTGTTGGGGTGTGGGTGTGTGTGTGTGCATGTGTAGGTTTATGACTTTATTTGCAAAAAAAAACAAAACAAGGAACAGTGTCCAAAGTGAAGTTTAGACATGCAGGACTAGTGGGCAAACAGGGAGATGAGAGGTGAAAATACTGTGAGGCAGAGGTCGCCGCTGTGTGTGTGTGTGTGTGTGTGTGTGTGTGTGTGTGTGTGTGTGTGTGTGTGTGTGTGTGTGTGTGTGTGTGTGTGTGTAGAGATACACAGACAGAGGGCAGAGATTGGCCTGGTGTGTCTCTGCTGATACCCTCTCCATCTGGCATAATAAAAACCATGCGGAGTAAGACAAACTGTGACTGCTGTGCTCTGCTAAGGATAAAAATCTATTATGCACAGAGAGGCACACACGCACACATACACCCAGTCCCACACACTTACTAAAAAACACATATATAGAGAGAAAAAACAGAGACAGAGAGAGAGAGAAGCAGACGGAGAGAAAGAAGGAGGTAGAAACGTGCCACAAAACCCTGCTCATTTATAATGCATATGCCGAGCTTGGGCTTTGAACAACAAACCCAGTGCCCTCCCTCCTCTTACTCCTCCTCCTCCTTCTTCTCCTCCTCTCCCTCCTCTGTTAGCAGAGGAGGGGAAAACCCACAGCCTGCTCTGACTACTTCTAACAGGCAGGGACACGCTGGAGGAGAAGGTTTAACCATTATGGGTTTTGGAAATCAGCTCATGTGGACCACACTGACTAGCTAATATCAGATTGTGAATATAAGAATTTGAACAATATACAGTAATCTTTGCTACATATGAGCACTATGGTATGACACACAAGTAACTGGGCTTGCATAATCTGTCATCTGTAAGAATTCAAACAATTATGAAAGGATAATTCTGGTTTATTAACACTTGGGTCTTATTTTCATTATTATCTCGCTATCATTCCAATCTGTAATAATATTGTACTCTCTGAGTCACAGCAACTAAGTTCTAGGAATGTCCAAAAAAAGTTGCAAAAAAAGAAAAGCTAAAAAGAAGAATGGGACAAGAACTATGAGCGGTAAGACGATCAGAGAGGTTGTAAAGAAACACCCAGGTTAGCCAAACTTATTTAGAGCGCAGCACAAAGGCGAACAGTAAGATCATTACCTAAACTGTATGTTGTAAACATCCATTACTGACCAACTTCCTGGTTCAACTGCAACCTTCTGTTGTGGAGTGTGTAGCTTTCTCACTCAAACCTGAAGGGGAGATGTGCTCTACTGTTCAAAACGTCTTTCAATTCAATTCAGTTCAGTTTTATTTGTATAGCACCGAATCATATAATACATTATCTCAGGCACTACAGAGTAAGGACCTTACAACAGTAATTCTTGATAATCTTAAACTAGAATGCAAATATAGTAACTTGCAAAGAAGGCGGGAGCACATTATAAAGACAGAAGCAGTGCAGTCTTTATTTCATGAGCTGATGTTTCAGCAACAACATGCCCTCCTAGGAGCTTAGAGGAAAAGTAAAACTTTCAATGTATTTGTTTACTTTATACAGAAGATTTTATACATCCTGTTGCCCCAGAAGTGATAAAACAACATTGTCATGCTTTGCCCTTTAAACTCTGAAGAAGTTGCCGAAACGTCAGCTATTACAGTTGTTCTCTTCCTTAAATTTTGCTTACTGTACTCACTCTACAGTCAACGCACAGTTTTCTTGTGTAATGGGGGATGATTAGCAACATGTGTGCTCACCTTCAGCTTTACCTTTCAATAAAGTGACTGCGATAATCTGAAAAAAATGGTTTGTTTACAATGTGTGTCATCATCCCACTGCTTGTGTTGCAGCTACATTCTGTCTTTTTCAGCCTTCCCATTGGACATTAGGTAGTAATTAGTATTTACTTACTTACACATACACGCAATAATAATGGATAATTGGCACCGTCAAAGACAGAAAATAATAAATTTTTTAAAATGTATTTGAAAATAATCAAATCATGCCAGTGCTTGAGGCTTTATGCAACAAAATGGCCTTGAGTTGAATGGTAACAAGATACAATGTCATGCTTGCATTGGGTGAATTACATCAAGTAATGGCTAGACTACAGATTGGTAACAAGCAGAGAGCACAGGATGAATAAAATATAGACATATTCATTCTTCAAAGGCTTCTCCCTCCCTGTTTCTTTATTGGGGTGGTCTGTGAGTGTGTGTGTGTGTGCGTGTGTACTTGCCCTTGAATGTGTGTCCAAATGGAGGTCCATTGAATACATGAGATGTAGGTCAAAATGTGGAAGATGCCAGAAATGCTCTGTTGTTCCTCTGCTGTTAACACAGACATATTCAGACATATTTAGACATATTCATCTCTAGCCAAATTCTCAGCTAGATGGAGCTTTTTAAAATACAGGCATGTACCCGTAGAGGAAGTAATACATACTTAAGGACAATCCACACCACCATCAATTTCTGGGAGTTTTTATCATCTGTCTCACAGAACAGATAAAGTTCCATCTCCATAAATGTGTTACTCATCACTGACTTTGAAAGGTTTGTGTCTGGCATTCATCAGTAAAAATATGTGCATCCACTTTTTTTCCAGTACCACACTAGATATATATTTTACTTTACAATATGCATACAAAACACCTGCGTTGCATTTAAGCTTTTCAGAAAGGTAAAAGAGATGTAAATGGCCTATACTGTATGTTATCTATTTTTTTCCTTGGCCAGGAAAAGCACAGGCCTTCTGTTAGTGAATGGTTGACCACAGAAAACAGTATGTGAAGTCCATGTGTTGTGCATTTGGCTAAAAACACTTGTCAGCTCTTTTCCGCAGTGGTAAGATTGCTTCCTAATAATATGGTTTATAGGGCCAGTTTCTGTGGGCCTGTGTTGAATGTTTCCATTTTAAACTTATCATTAGAGCCTGCTTGCTCCACATTTACTATCTTGCAGCAAAGCATGTGTTTAAACGTCAGTGTTTCCAACAGGACCACATGACATAAGGCTGCACTTCAGCACAGGGAAGGAGATGGGGGAGGAGAGGAACAAAAGGACAGCAGTAACTGTTCTGACAGAAAACTATCCTAAGTGATGCTCATTTTTTGAAACACACATACTGTTTGCTTTTGGTACATCCAGCAAATTGCAGTGAAAATTAAATCAGGGTTTAATCAGATTTTGACTGATATGGTCTACATTTACATTTATATTCACAGTATTATTAAAGGATCAACGAGTATGGATCTTGGAGGCCAATACTGACTATGTCATTTGGATTGAGGCCAGTTTTGTTCAGCGTCTTTACATTACAGTTCCAGAGATCCATGCTTGGTTTTAGGCCTCTTCAACAAATATTTACACCATCATAAGACACAAAAATCCAATGTCCAACCGATTATTTTCAATATGAATGGTATGTTCTATGATTTTGAATCAGGATTTAGAGTACATCATAGCACAGAGACAGCACTGGTTAAAGTTACCAATGATCTTCTCATGGCCTCAGACACTGGACTTGTCTCTGTACTTGTCCTGCTCAATTTTAGTGCTGCATTTGACACCATTGAAGATTTTATTAAAGAGACTGGAAAATGTCATTGGATTTAAAGGAATAGCACCAGGCTGGTTGAGGTCATATTTATCAGAGAGATTCCAGTTTGTTCATGTTAACAATGACTCTTCCATGCACACAAAAGTTAGTCATTTAGTTCCACAGGGTTCTGTGCTGGGACGATACTTTTCACCCTATTTATGCTTCCTTTAGACAATATTATCACGAAGAACCACACACAACACACAAACCCATTTCTCTCCTTCTTAAATCGATCGGTTGACGCAGCCAGCCGCCCCCCGAGTCTGGTTCAGTCATAGGTTTCTTCATGCTAAAAGGAAATTTTTCCTCTCCACTGTCGCCGAGTGCTTGCTCATGGGAAGAGCTGTTGGGTTTGTCTCTATAATATTGTAAGGTCTTGACCTTACTCTGTTAAATGCCTTGAGATAAATATGTTATGATTTGACGGTATATAAATAAAATTTTAGTTGAATTTCCTTTAAAAACATCCCACCAAAGTTATTTTAGGTCAGGTAGCAGCTCCTGGACACCAGAAAGGCTAAGCCACTGTCAGCTGACTGCTGGATTCTTACAATTTGTTCCAAAATGTTTCTTTTTAACACCTGCAAAGACCACTTAGTTTCATCACAGAACACAATCATATCCACTTAATGACTGTGGACTTCCTCTTCAACTTGTGTCAAAGTAAGTCAGTGACTCATTATTGCTCTTATATACCAGGCCTATTGTTCATCTATGTTTAGCACTGGTATGTGCGTTGTGACCAAAATTCAAGGCCCAAAGTCCCAGAAACCAACTGGAATAGAAACTACCCCGCCACAGGTTTGCTGTGTCTGTAAATTCGAACTGAAACAATTAGTCTATTAGTCTAAGCAATCAGCCCATTGAAAGAAAAATGATGGTGAATGAAAAATAATCGGCAAAAAGTTTGAGTCATATTTCATCCAAAAATGCCAAACATTCCATAGGTCCACCTTCTACATTGTGAGGATTTGCTGCTCTTCTTAAATTAGGATTTAAATCGGTAAATATCTGATTAAAGTGAGCAACTAGGAGCGCTAGGAATCTGACCAAACATTTGCTGCCACTCCCGAGTCCTTAACAGCAAGGCTGCAAGTAATTATTATTTTCATCATTTATCATTCATTTTTTCAGTTGATCAATTATGGTGTTGTCTATAAAATGAAGTGAGTCAAAAATGGTCATCAGAAGTTCCTAGGGCCTAAGGTGGCATCTAAAAATGCCTAGTTTTGTTCTTCCAAAAGGCCTAAACCCAAAGTTTTGGCCCTATAAACTCAGTTTAAAATGATATAAAACAGACAAAAGCTGCAAAATCATCGCATTTAAGAAGCTGTAAATCTTTTCTCTTAAGCAATTTTCTCATAAATGACTTAAATATTTAATTTATTTAATTGTTGATGATTAATGAATCAATGAATTGACTAATTGTTACAGCGGTACATTACAGTCATCAATAACTTGTGACAGTTAAATTTTTTTTCAAAAAGATTTGATAACCAGCCCTTGTTAAAAACCAGCAATGAATTAAATCATGGCAATCAAATGTCATGTTTTATAATTCTCCGTATCTTGATGAACTGTTTCACTGATTCATCTCTAACCAGAAGAGCCAGATTATGGTCTTTGTACTAGGCTGTATAAGAATAGGTCACACGGCACTTCTAATTAGTGATAAGGCAGGCCAAGTCCCCCTGTCCGACTGCCAGAGTATACACTCAATAATTAGGCCACTGTGATAATCCCGCCGCCTCCAAGCTTCCAGTAGGAAGCAGAGAGGTCAAATGCTCAGAAACTATTACACTTTAACAATCCTCAGCAGCCTCCCTGCTCCCCTCTGTCTGCTGTAGACACCAACAGAGCTAAACACAACAGGTCAGGAAGAACACGAGAAGCAGACACCTCATGAATGTACCATTTTTTATTAGACTTATATAGAAATACTTAAAAAAAAAACATGAAGTAGCACCATTACTTAAGTTTTACTTTTTATCATGTATAACTTTAAATGTCAGAAAAATAAAACTCTTGATACATTTTCAAATCTTGTCTCAGCAAATATAATATTAGTATTTGACCATGAGATTAAAGGCCCTTTATCATAAAATAAAATATACTTTGTTCTTAAACTTTGCTCAATAAAGTACATTTACGCTCAAGTAACTTCACCTACATATACATAAACAAGTGGTAAACAAATGTATTAAAATAGAAATACTAAAACTATAGTGGTGCAACAGAAGCCTGTAATTCCCACTGGAATCTAATTCATACAAATTTTAGAAAGCATAAACAGTTTCTTTGTTTTCAACTTACTAAGTTTTGTACATTTCCATGTTTCATAATAATATAGAATAAAATATGCTTTATATTACTGAATAAAAAATATGCTGGGTGAAGCAGATTTAAAAGACATTTTTTGCTGAACCTATAAAAACTCCATCCCAACAGAATACTGTCAAATGCAATACACATTTTGTGGACTTGGATTTCCTCCCACAGTTGTGTGATATTAAAATAATACAGTGATCAATGCCATAAGGCCATACTAAAAAATAAACAATATTTCAACCCAGCTACAAAAAGTTCACTGAACTTAAATTAAAATATTTGTAAACATCTTTGCAATAAGAAATATAATCTTTCAAGTCAAAAAGAATAAAATACTTTAATCTGTATTAATGTCATTTAAAACTTTTAACTTGTGGAAATTTATTCTATACATATATATGTAGGATATGTTGTTGCTCTCCCTCACGTGATTTCTGACCTCAAGCTGCAGTATCTTTGTAAGTCAATAGTCCTGTTTGACTGGAAGCCCTCCACATTTCCCAGCCATGGCCTCCCCTCTTACTACATTCGATTGGCAAAACTGGAAGGATCAGCCCACTCTCCTCACTTTATAAATATACGGTACAATTTACTAGAACTATTGATTACTATGCTGTAATATTTAAAACATGCACTTAGATGTTGAAAATATTTCCCCAAGCTACAAATATTATTAACAACTACGACTGAGCCCAAAAAGGGTGTCTGTCCCTTCTTCTGGATACTGCAGCCTCTTACATACATATGTATATCTATGTACACTTTCCAAATGAGGATTGGGTGATCCCATTAAAGCAGTATGAAGAGTCTGTTGTTGCTATTGTAGTCAGTCTCGCTCACTAGATAGTCAAAGAGTTACACTTCTTATGAAAATATACGTATAGCCTGAGTGACGCCGGTGTGGCAGACAGGGCATTTGGGCTCGCTCCTCTCACATATACGATTGGCACATTCCATACAGAAGAGGTTGTGCCCACAAGGGACCAGGGCTGCGATGACCTCACTTTCGAAGCACACTGAACAGTCGCGGCTGCCTTTTCGGCTAGTGCCAGACGAGGTTGAAGAGGAGGAAGAGGACGAGGAGGAGGAGGACGAGGCAGAGGAGTCACATGGAACCCCAGGTAGGTGAGGGCCTGGCAGGGAGGCAATAGTACTGGAGTAGGCAGGGAAACTGAGCGGGCCTCCGCCCGGGTCACTGCGCACCCTCCGGGCTAATGGGTGCTCAGTAGGGCCTCCAGTGTGGCTATGAAGTGGAGGCGACAGTCTGGGCTGCGGCGTACATCCATTAACCCTTCTCTGACTCACCGCTATCCCATTGGCATTAGGGGAGGTGTTTTTGGGGAACATGGCTGAGGTGGAGGTGGGGGAGCTGCCTCCAGTGGAGGAGGGGGTCGTGCGACTATCATACTGGGACCACAGGAGGCCCGGCGGGGCTTGCGTAGGGTCAAACCCTGGTGAGGACTCAAAAGTAAGATCAGTGCAGTCTGGCGAGATCACCTCACTTCCGTAAACAAAACCGTTGCCATTGGTGTTGACATTGATGTTGTTGTTATTGTTGTTACCATTGTTGTTGGTGGCGGTGTAGCTGAGAGCGGGGCTGGGAGGGCTGTAATCTGCCATGCGTGAGCTGTTGTTACCAAAGTAGGAGTCTGTGGAGGCACTGCCCAGGGAGGAGGACGAGTCATTGCGATAGTTGGAGAAGGGTTTACGCACCAAGGTGGGGGTCATCCCGGCATTGGGCTTGGACCACAGGGTGGCATGCCCATGCAGATCAAAACCCACATCGGTCCCATTGGCATGGAAGTCATTTTCATCCTGGAGCTCAATAAGGCCACCTGTCCTCATGGCAATGTGGGCTTCAATCTCTTCACGTGCTCGGTCCACATTCTCCGGCATCCCAGTCACCTCAAAAACCGGCTCCTTGTCTCGGCTGGGTGTCACGATGTAGGTGTGGGTCTGCTGCTGGATGCGCTTGATGGTAGCACCCTTGGGGCCTACAACCAACCCCACCACGCGGTAAGGAACCCGAACCTGGATGGTGGTCTGTCCAGGCAGGTTAGGTGGTCCAGGGACTGCAGTGCCGCTCCCGTTCAGGCCGGTATTTTTGTTTCTCGAGGCTCGGATCATGGAGAAGTGCTCAGCAGCAGAGATGATCTCCCTCCTGGCCATAGCCACATCCTCCCTCCTTCCCGTTACCACAAAAACAGGCTCCTCACCTCGAACCGGGGTCTTGATGTAGGTGTTGGTCTTTGCTCGCAGCGCTTTGATCTTGCAACCTGGGACATGGAAACAAATGGCTAAAGTAAGGGCACGTCCCAGAATTACAGCTTAAAATATGTCATGTGTCAAACCAGTACTTGTGGACTATTCAAATCAGCTGCTGTATGTTTATTATTGTCTCACAAAAGGCCAATGGCCTCAGAAATCAGATGAAACCAGCCTTTTGGAGAAGAACAAATTCAAACCACATGCTGCATCACCACGGATGTACAGCAGCAAAATAACTCACAAAAGAAAACTCACTTCTGGATCCTTGATGATACCTGTTCTTTTACTACAATATAGCCCACATCTACAACAGCTGCTGTTAGAACCTTTTTTTTTTTTTTTTTACATTTTTACATTAATAGCATAATGGAATGGGGAAGAAGCTACTTAATCCCTTTCTAGTGAGACACTGCATGACAGTGTAATGTCGTTGCATAAAGTCGCATTCCAACAGCTTCAAACACAAACTCATTTTTCTTTATGATCAAAATGGGACTTGCAGAGGAAACAGCCTTGGAAGAATGACATAATTAGCAGAGCAAAGCCAGCTGAGTGGGACAGGGTGATGTAACCAGGGATGCAGAGGAGGGTAAACCCACCTCAACTCAGTCTACACAGTCAATTTCAATCTCTGACATAAATTTATAATGAGCTAGTATCAGTCTGATGTGGGTTAAACGAGGATAGGGTCTCTTTTATGGGGCTGTCTTAAAGCAATCCCTGAGGTCACGGTTAATCCCCCCCCCATTTATAACCTAATATAACCTGGCAA
The DNA here is from genome assembly GCF_016859285.1 of Xiphias gladius. Lineage (NCBI taxonomy): Eukaryota > Metazoa > Chordata > Actinopteri > Istiophoriformes > Xiphiidae > Xiphias > Xiphias gladius. The sequence continues at coordinate 2,381,644 of NC_053400.1, read as the reverse complement.
AAGCTGATGTGCGGCGGCTTCCTGATATAAAGCTAGTACACTAATGTCCCGCTTTAGTCGCTTTAAAGTGGCGGGTGGGAGTTCTAGGTTCCTTACAATTCCTGTTTTTCTGGGAACAACAACAGCAGCAGCAGCAGCAGTACTGAAGGGAGGGGAAAAGATTCCGCATATAACCAAGCACCAGTACCGCCCTGCAGCCCTACAGCTGGAAGACTAGCTAGGTCTGTGCAGCTATGGGCGTCTGCTGCTTGTGGCAAGGTAAGATCGTGACCGACGTGCTAATTTGATCCTGTGCTGCTCATCCCCATAATCATAAAATACAGCCGGGAATCGATTTGCAAGCCGCTTATTAACAAACAAAGAGACAACTGTGGTTACTGAGAGCCACTGTTCCCTCTGAGCTCATTCGGTGACCTACATGTCCCGCTTTATCAAATAAGGATTTTAATAACCTGACATGTCAGCACTCATTGCTGCACGTCAACCAAACACTTTTGGAAGTGTCTCTTAATTTCTATACAAAGGTTGCTCGATTAGCCCCGGTACCGATCGTTCGTTTTCCTCAAAACTAAACTCCATCCAAATTTTTAATAACTTAATGATCATTTCATTACCTGGAAACGCATAGACACCCGAAAACATGACTTAGTATCTTGTCAGAATTGGTTCAAGGCAATCTTCAAATCGGCACAGACAGAATCCTCCCAGCGGGCACTTATTTCACTTAAATGTCAACTTTCTTGAATTGGTTCACGCTGGTCTCTGCCGCCCACCTCATTGTATTTATAGAGGAGGAACAATGTGTGACTAACCGGCGAGACAGTAACAGAAGTTCACGTTTTATTGAACTGGTGACGACCTGCTGGACTATAGAAATGCCGAATTCGCGAGCGGTGCCTACACATTTAGACAAGATGTCGCAAAGCAGTGTCGGCGCTTGTGCAGACGATCAAGATTGTGTTAAGATATCGCAGGCATTATTTGAGCGCATATTGGCGTTCTGTTCCTCCCACACAGTCATAGCTCGGGACGTGCTCGCACACCGTTAGTGTTTGGGTGCATGGTCGTCCTGTAGAGCTCAGCTGCATAACACGAAAAACACAAAACTAAACTATCTAGAGACACCGAAACACACACCTTGTCTGCCCACAATCTCAGCCACATGCTCGGAGCTGGGAACCGGGACGCATTCAGTCATGTTGACGCTCTTTTTGCGGGGCTCTTGGTTGTTGTCGTACAGGAGGTTCTCGTCGTTGTCCAAGCCGAGCAGGGAGAGCTGATCCAGCGCGATCTGCAGGGCTCTCTGGTCGTCCAGCGCATCTCCCTGGACACTGCTGTCAGCGAAGAGCGAGCTGGGCATCTTTGCGACTTTGCAGCGTTGCGGGATCGAATAAAAGGCAAAAGGAAGGAGGGTATAGAAGGACTGACCGGGGGAGAAAGAAAGGATAGGGGAGGAGGAGGGGAGAGGCACCGGACCCGGTTTTCAAAGACAACGGGTCAATGCAAATAAATCAGCGCAGCTGATGGGGAAAGAAAAAACAGTGCAAGGAGCTACAAAATAACATCCACCCCTTTTGTTTTCCAGGTAGAGACTGGGTGTCCCGGTCCGAGCCGAGGCGGGCTGTGCTGTTTGAACGGAAAGACAGCGAAGAAAAAAATCGTGTTTACTCCGGGGCCGGCGGTGGCGATAGTAATAATATTCCTTCCTGACAAAGTGCCCCTCCCCGGCTTCCCTCAGGTCCTCTGTTGCTTATGTCTGAGTCCTTGCAGAGCCAGACAGAGAGATGTGCGGGTGACGTCACCGCCTGGGCAGCGACGATACGGTGCGGATTATTTGCATATCCACGAGTTGTGATTGGCTGGACGCGCGGCGAATGGGCGGGGCTGGGTCCCAATGCACGCCCAATTCTTTGTTCTCAGTCTTTCTCTTTGTCTCTCACTCCTTGTCTTTCTCTGTTCGCTCCTCACTCAGAAAGTTCTATAGGATGTTTTATTGGCCTGAAATATACTGTATGTACTATCACATAAAATTAGAAGTTCCAACGATGGACATTTACACTAATATGAACTGAAAAATCAATACTTATATTTATGTAACATACAATCCGTATATCTGTTTTTATCTCTAGGGTACCATCTCTCCTGTTTGAAACTGTTGTTCACTCTAAAAGACAACATTTTCAAAATATAACATATTATTTTTTGAAGAGTTTAAGATACCTGCTTTTGCTTTACAACACAGGACTTCGATATCACCATGCCATCACTGCAGTTGAACCCTTGTGTGGGGGGGGGGGTGATATGTAGTTACATAAAACAACAAACAAGAGTGGAGAGGGGGAGGGGTGTCAAATTAGCCCTAATGTTTGGGGCCCTCAAGACCCTGGACCGTTTTAGCAGCTCTAAAAACATATTTATCATTGTTTAATAAGCTTGATACTTTATGATTTTCCCACATTTTATGAGAAATACTTCTAAACATTATGTTGTGCTTTTATTCTTCTTCACTGTTCTGTATAAAAGGTATGAAAACGGAAAGGGGGAGGCATCATTGTCCTCTCTTTAAGTCAGCAGTGGAGGTAGTGACAGAGCCAAATCGACATCTGTGTAAAAGGGAGAGCTGGCGAACTATCTAAAATCACACAGTCTTTGTTTGATTCAGGGTAAAAAAGCAAAGCTAGATTAATGAGGGGTCTTCCTGATGGCAATACAGCAGGATCTCTGTTTATAAGGGGCTAGAGACTCCAGCTGTAAAACATGGTCAATTTGCTTTAGATCTGTGATTAGTGTTGACAATACTTTTTACAGGGCACTACCAGTCCCAAATTCTAAATAAGCCCATTTGGGTCTCTGTTATTGGAGTTTTATTGCATTTTGAAATTAAGACGTCTAACTTGGAGTTAGACAACAGAAAGAAAATGGTTGATTTTGATTTTGTAGTTATTATTATTTGTATACAGCAGTGGGGTCTGTGGGACCCCAGACAATGAGGATGTAAAGCCAACAAAATCAACAAAAAACAAGGGTGGAGGAGCAGAACATTAAGATAGGATTGAAGTATACAGTCAATTTACAATTACATTAGATTAGACAATTAATCTTAAAACAGCATATTTGATCTTTCAGCCCTCTAAATATCCAGTCAAGCCTGGTGTTACTGGCTGTGATTTCATGGCAAAGATTATTACAAAAGTAGAGAAAAATCAGATTGTCATACACATTACCCAGACAAATCTGCCGCCACTGCAGTGTATAGATGCACTTGTAAGGGATGGGAGGCTGTTCTCTGAAGTCAGTATTAGATTTCCTTGTGTGACTGATATACAGTAAGTTATTTAGTCCGGTGTGAAGACTGGGGTCACACCTTATGTACTACATTACATCAGCATGTGTAATCAAAGTCGTTTTTGGGCCACAGGGAACACATGGTAGACTAAGAAAGGTCACTACATGAAGAGCATTAAATGATACAAACCAACAATATTTTATCATCAATTTGTCAAATTTAAAGTAAAAATATAAAATGTGCAGTCCATGTGATAATAGCTACAGGCAGTTTATATGTCTTCTTTATCAGTATAGCGTTGTATTATAAAGCCTAAAGGTTAAATAACAATCAGGGTGATGGGTTGCTAGCCTTTGTGGATGGCCATAGACTGGGAAAGGCAGGAGGAGGGTGGAGGTGGATGGGGGTGTCACAGGGATGTTTGGCCGACACAAAGGGGATTTCAAGCCAATTCAAAACCGTTGAGACCAGAAGCCCTTTGCTTTGTCACCCCACTCCTGGAGCACAATACCAATGCTAATGAGGAGCCGCTCAGGAACTGGAGGAGGTGATGGGATGGGACCTTCTTGTTAATATTTGACACCTAAGCTCCCCCCTACAACCTCCTCCCCTATTCCCAGCAATCCTAAATCTATTCAATTCTATATAGGCAAAGTGTTTCCCATACTTTTTTAAATCCTAGACTATAAATAGACAAACACTGCACATCTCTGATAAGATTTTAACTCATGGAGAGAATGTTTGTTACTAGACATGATTTGATGATTTGACTGTCTATTCTATATTTAAACCTTCATTTTGATTATTCCAAAAGAGACGTCTTGAAAAAAATTATGGAAAACAAATTGGCCTAGAAACATATTCAGTCCAATTTTTATTTTCTAACGATGTATCCAAGCCTTCTCTCGCTTGCTAGAAATAAAATTCCAGGTGGAGAAATACTCCACTATAGATTGAATGAATTAATTAATCAAGTGCAGTGGTGTCAAGTGTCAAGAGTTTTCTCAAATGCTTGGTCATATTAATCTGCTTATTCCCCAGTCAGGTAGGAATGTTTCTCTTTCCTCTTCTGACAATCACCTGTCACCCCTCAGATTTACAGTCACGGCCAGAAGTATTTGGATAGTTACACATTTATTTATTTTTTTCTTCAGGCTGTAAGCTTCAGCACATTCCCTCTGAAATAAAATAATGGACACTACATTAAAGTGCCAAGTCACAACCCTAATTTGAATCAATATAGATATCAATATAGAAAGTACTGTGTGGGAGATACAGCCCTTTAAACACATTGTGCCCATATTTTAAGGGTTCAAAAGTGATTAGACACCTTACTACTAAATGTTTTTTGGGCAGCTATGTGTTGTTTTAATGTTAGTTCATGCACAAAAGAAGCTCACTCATGGCTCAGAGCTGACTGAGAGTTGAGAGTTGCCATTTAGATTGAGAGTATTATGTTATTGGAGTCAATATGAGGAGTGAAGAGGTGACAATGCAAGTGAAGAAGATAATAATGAGGCTCAAAAAAAGGACAAATTTAGCAGAGAGATATCAAAAGTAGTTGGTATGCCAAAATAAGCAGTTGAAGAGCACAGGTCTCTTGTAGATGAGCAGAGGATCATTTGTGTAGTGAAGAAAAACCCCTTTATGGCTACAGAGCAAGTTAAGAACGCCCTCGTGGATGTAGGCAGACATGTTTCCTTGTCTACGATCAAGAGAAGACTTCATGACCGTAACCACAGAGGATTCACCACAAGATGCAAACAACTTGTAAACCGCAAAACCGGGAAAGGCCAGGCTGCAGTTCACAAAAACACACAAAATGAAACCGGTTCTGAAACAAATTTCTATGGACTGATGAAACAAAAATCCACCTCTGTCAAAATGATGGAAAGAGGAAAGTGTGGACAAAAAAGGAACAGCTCATGACCCAAAGCCATCCCCTCATCTGTCAAACGTAGCGGTGGATTTGTTATGGCTTGGGTATGTATGGCTGCCGATGAAACAGACACACTGGCATTTACTGATGATTTCATTCTGTGAGCTCAGTGTCAGCCAAATGCATCAAAACCCATTGGATGACATTTCATCATTCAGAAAGACAATGATCCTAAACAATGATCCTAAACATAAGGCTAAACTACTTCCAATTTTACTGGAAAAGCTCCTGAAACCTGCTGAGGAACACTGAAACTTCATTTGTTGCCATAGCAGAGGCTTGCTCTAGGCTATAAAGTGGGAATTGAGTAGTCTTCATAACTATCACAATGTTTTTGGTAACATGAGGAATTACCCAATTTTAGCCAGACACAGAAATATGATAATAGAAAATGATCTTTATTTTCATAATTTTTCAAAGATTTTCTATTACCAGCAAAATGCACAAGAATGTATCAGTATTACTATTTTCATCATCAAGTCTTTCTTTTATTATCTTGTTATTTTTAAATCTCTCAATAATATCTTGCTACCTCAGCACCAGATCTGCTTTCCATTGAGTGTAGAAATAGACACTTATCTAGCTATGACATCTAGCTAAGCTAAGCTACTGCCACTTTTATTTGACTAAAATCCCTGCGTTGCTCTTGGCTGCACCTGACCCTGTTATCTAGACACCATTCCAGAAATCCTACCAGTACAGGTGAAACTTCTACCCTCACAGTTCTCCTCTGCACTGAATCCCTGACTCTGAAATAAAACAAAAGTAACACTTCTTACAGCTGAGTTTATCTAAATTTATAAATCTCTACTGTGTCCTGTGTTCAGAGCTCTGCTGTAAAATTCTCCCCAAGCTTTGAGGGCCTGATGTAATAAAGGGCTACTGAACTGAATTGAGAGCCTAATGTTGTTGTGGCCTTGCACATGCACAGAGCGTGTCCCACTGCTCTTTCTTAAACCCACACGGACGCTGATTGCAGCATCATCGCCGATATTTGCTGTTTGGTATTAGGTGTTAGCCAGCTGCTTAGAGGCGATTACCCGTATGCCTTTTAATGAGAGGAAGAAAGGCTTAGCCTGCTCTAACCCAGAGAGCAACGGAGACAGACAGGGTTTAGTGATCACTCTGCCAGCCACTGCGCTGTAGCTGCAGGGCTGCAGACACAGACACTGGGTCACAGTAAACATCAGGTCACAGGATACAGAGCAGCCTATCTGCTCATTGCTCCATCACTGTAACACAATGACCTCATCTAAACACATATGTGCATACTCTATAGGTTTCCTGCTGCATCTACAGGCTATGCAGATTACAGTACTACATTGTTAAGAAACCATGTGTGGCTGGGTAAACTGCAAGTAAACTCCCTCTTGAGTCATTATTGCCTGTAATGGACTCCCTTAAATCTGTACTAACTGATATTTCCCTGTTAACACTAGATCAAATAACTGAGCTTTTGTTTGTGTTTTTCAGCTCACTTTTTAGGTTCTGCTGCCTGCAAACTCTTCTCATTAACCAGTAGCAGCTAAAGCTTTGATAAATCCATTGTAAGCTACCTGCCATATACCAATTGGAGCATTTGGTAACTGAGGAGCCAGATATTTTCCTCTTGAGTCGGTGAAGACCTAAACAGAGCTAAAAGGAGAGTGTATTTGGAATATGCTAATGTTGCAACAGTTCTGCTGGATGTTTAGACAGGTTTGCTAACACATATCAACTTCATAAAGTCAATGTCAGATATTGTTTTCAGCTTGTTCTGTAACCAAAAAAAAAATGTGGCTTTGAAGTCATATCAGCCTATTTCCAATAAAAACTATCTACTTGTGTCAAGTAAAAGGCTGGCTATCATTTGAATTTTTTCTATATTAGTGCTGATACAATACTTAAGTTTGTATACTAATGCAAAAATAATATTTTTTTACTAACCAAAGATGCCAACATTGTCAAATGTTGCTGTCTAAACACAAGCAGCCAGCCAGCTACAAGACCTAAAATAATGATTGAAAATATTAACTAGCTTATCAAATAATATAAACAACATTATGACTCTTCCCAGATATTAAGTGCCAGCTTTCAGTACCTGGGAGTTTTTGATACTCAGTGCCACAGATACATTTTAATCAGTACCAAAAAAGTACTGAAATTCTATACTCAGCCATACAGGGCTCAGTATGATTGTCGGATTGTTTGTTTCAATCAGTTGGAGTGTGGCCATTCAGAACAGTAGAAACACCTTTGTCATTAGACAAATAACACGTTGTACAAACTAGTTTATTTGAAGTAGACTGAGATCCTTAAGGGTTCCACCCATATGTTCATAGTTTTCAGGGCATGTATCAATACGAAATTTCAGACTGAAGCTGCCAATAGCAATAATTTTAAAAAGAATTCACCTATTTCTCTGGTATTTTTTGGACAGAGTAGAAAAGCCTCAGGCACAGTCCTACCATAGGGCATTAAAACAACCCAGTGAAACCAAACTGAGGCACCTCAATTATATCAGAGGTGGGTGGCACACAGTCTGCTGTGTAACCAGTGCTTCTGCTACGTATACGTGCATCACATGCTGTGAGGGCACCAAGTGCTCGAGAGGGCACCAAAACAGCCTAATGATGATCAATCATAATAATCATAATGATGAATTATTTAAATTTAAGATTAAGCGCAACTACAACAAGCACCATTAGACTATTATAGGCAATACAAGATAATCTACAAAATTGCTCGAAATAATAAAATGAAGTATGGTGCCCCCGTCTCATCTAGCTGTGGTTTGCGCCTGCCCTGAAGCATGACTAATTTTTCAGGTTTTTCCTTTCTTTTGTGACAAATGAATTAGTGGAGAAACAGGGCACGAGTGGTCATCGAATGGTTTGATGAGTATGAAAATGATGTGAATCGTATGCTATGGCCTTCACAGTCACCAGATCTCAACCCAATTGAGTAACTCTGAGAGATTTTGGACCAACGTGTTAGAGAGCGCTCTCCACCAACATAGTCTAAACACCAAATTAGAGAATATCTTTTGTAAGAAGGATGTTCCATTTCCTTTCCTTTAATTTGTCACCCGTCTGTATATCCCGTAGCTAAGTAGTAGGCACAAATGTGGCTGGCTGGCATTGTACTGTTCTTGTTCCTCTTGTTATTGCAGTAGTAGTAGTAGTAATAATAAAGTTGCACAAAAGAGTGCATTTCTACAGAGGTTCCTGCTCTAGTAAAGCTATTTAACTGTTCACATAGCTGTTGCTGTATGCAATTGTACATTTGGTTTCTGTTGCTCATTTAGAAGACAAATTAAATATTGTCTTTTCATAACATTTTTCATATAGGCTTGTATGCATTTTAAATTGATCCATCATGGATTATGTTTTATTTACATCAAGGAATTTAAGGTCTTGGTTAAGTTGTAGCCTGTTAATCGTATTTTCATTTCCTGAATGAATGTAAAGGTAAAATATAAAGTTAATGCTAATCATTTCAGATTTGAATAATAACAAGCAGATATAATTGTTTGATTAATTTATTCATACTAAGATTTGTTCTATTTTATTTTTAAATCTTTAAACCATCTTCCTTAATTCCCAGTTAATTCCTGTAGCTTAAGTATCTTGAAAATATATTTAACTCTGCATTTACTGTATATGCTAATTCATTTCCTTTGTTTTTCTAAATTAATGCAGGATCAATGCCGAAATTTGTGCATGGAGGAACCCAGGACCACGAGGAAGATTCTGACCATTAACCATCTACCAGCAGCTCAGTGACACAAGATACACTACACACAACCAGCAGGTGTAAAGACTCAGGAAGAACAGTACCCAGCCCCGACCAACAACTATCAACCAGCAGTTAAGATATAAATAATAAACATCACACGGCCGGCAGTTTTGAAGGCATAGCAGCATCTTTAGTTAGTTCCATAGTGTAATAAATTGTATACTGTGATTGTATAGTTCTGGTTTTCTTATTTGTAACACTAGTGTAGTGCCCGTTCAAAATGTACCTGTCAGTAGGGGCTGATTGCTAGGAATCCTTTCTGGTCTGCAGGGTGTGATCAGTCAGTCTTCTTTGTTACTGCTGGAGCTGGCTGCTCCACTCTGCTCTGCTCTGATAGTGTCTGGATGACGGCATAGAAAGTGCAGTCACAGTTGAGTTCCGCCTTTCTTAAAACCCTGGCATCTACACGCTGTAAATTGTGTGCTGCACTGCCCTCATAGTGTAGTTCTCCCTTTTTCGTCATGTCAGGTAACTTGTAGAACCACTCGTCCAGAAAAAAACTTCACAGTCAGCACTTCCCCGGGTCCCCCGCAAAGTTTGAAATCAAGCAGATAAATGTTTGTCAAGAACATCTAAATACAGACAGACAAACAGAGATTTCTCCATTTAGAGTTAGATCGATAATGAAAATCTGTGTCGTCAGTGTAAAGAATATTGTATTTCACTTCTTGGCAATTACGCTTAGGTCACCCAAATGGCCAGCAGCGGCCCTGTATTTAAAGAGAGGGGAGGAACAGCAGAGAGCAGACACAGCAGGAGATAGAAGGATGCAATGTGCTTGTTTGTTTTAGGGACAGGTTGGCATGTGGCACACTCACATGCATGGACACACACATGTACATACACACAAATACTCAAATGAGGTTTTTCAAAACCTGGTGTCAAACATGTTATCCTTTTGTGGTGCTACAAAAGGTGAGCTATTGGTTTGTGGTAGGTTATTGAGACAAAACTGAAGCGGTGTGTGTGTGTGTGTGTGTGTGTGTGTGTGTGTGTGTGTGTGTGTGTGTGTGTGTGAGATGGAGAGAGAGAGAGCGAAATAGAGTGTGTGTGCATAACCCACTGCAGGTTAGACAAAGGCAAATAGGACACTTTGGTTTTGAATCGGATGCATTTTTACACAAGAACGCATCTTTCCTTACAGGTATTTACATTACTGGATGCATCCAGTGAAGTGAAAGCCTCTTTGTTCTAATGAAGAGAATCATTTGGTGTGTAAATGGTATTAATCTTCCCGCCGCTAATCCACATACCACAAAAACCCAAACAAATAAAAACACTTGAAAGAGTTGAGGCTTGAAAGACAAGACCTGTCACTGAGGAGTTGTATTTAAGTTAATAACATAAATGGTGCATTTTTGTTCTTTACAGCATTAAGGCAAATAACAGATGACAAAGGAAGGGAAAACAGCAAATGCATGATTCATTCTTCCCTCTTCTTGCTGACAGCTGCAGTGGTAAAGGTATCTGAAGCTGGATGTGAGCTCATCAGTTCGCATGTATTCTCTTTTTGTGTTTTTTAAATCTACTCCTAGACGTTAGTGCTGGAGAAATGAAAAGGCTTCCATTCCACATTTAGTACATGCATAGGGGCAATCTGCTTTGAAGTGTTTGAAGCTATGGAAATGGTGCAGGCTGTGTCCTTGGATCTGCAGGTATGGATGCAGCGCTTTCTGCCTCTCCCTCCCTTTTCTCCTTCTGCCAGCTCCCACTTCCATCTCCTCCTCTCATCCCTCTCTCCCCCATTTGTGTCTTCCATTCCTTCCTCCTTCCTTTCTCCTTGCTCCCTCCTTTCCTTGTCCTTACATCACTGTATCTGCTCCCTCCCACCCCTCATTCCTCCCCTGTTTGCTCTGACACACTGAACTGAAGTGGCACTGCTTCCCTACGCTGTGATTGGCTGCCTGCCAGACGCTGGGTGAGCCAAGCAGCACAGCGGCAGGGCAGCTGGAGCCGCCGGCCCACAATGCACCACAACGCACTGTTCACCCTCCTCCTCCTCCTCCTCCTCGTTCATCCCACCATCCCACCATCCCACCAACCCCTCCTCCTCCTCCTCATTCCCCTCCTCGGCCGGCCACATCCAGCCACAACCCAGCTCTTTGTCTTTGCTCCCTTCCTCTCCTTCTCCTCTCATATTCAGTTAATAGCTGACCAGCTCATGGTTTCCTGTGAAAAACACCATATGTCATGTTGTCACCTAAGATGAAGGGTAATGTAGTTCTTCTGCGGGCAAATAAATTCTCTGACCCCAAATATAAAAAACACTTGTAAAATCCTAAGAAAACAATATGGAAGCAGAGTCTTCTCATTTGGGCAAATGCTTACAGTGACCTATGTTTGCATTAGCTTGACAAGCAACCTCTTGTGGTGGTGCAAATAAGGACTGTCAACTCTCAGAAGCAATGGAGCAAGCAGCATGACATTAAAACATAATGCAAAACCTCTTAGGGAGCAGGTGAGACCACAACAGTCAATGCTGGTTTCTTTTAAATACGACCAGGATCTTTTCCTAACCATAACCAAGTATTTATTTTTAATCATGATGGCAGTCTCTTCCTTTTTTAAATCATTTGATCATTCCCCATCTAACCATGATCGTGATCTTTCCTTATTGCTAATCTTTCCTTAACCCTAATCTATACAAAGTAGGAATTTAACCACAATAGCAATTTTTCCCTTTTTAATCATGATTATGATTTTTTCAGTTTGAACTATTGTTGCTATCTTTCCCCGTCCTTAACCAAGTTTTTGTAGATCATGATGATCTTTCCCTTTTAGTTATGATCACATTTTTCCCTAACCTTAACTAGGCAGTTTTTCCAACAATAATTATGATAATTCCCTAATTTTAACCAAGTAATTTCCTCCTTATTTAGCCATGATCACAATCTCTCCATACATACTCATGATTTTGATCTTCTTATTTTTAACAATAATGTGGAGATCTTTTCCTATCTTTAACCAAGTTTTTTAGAACCATGATTACAATCTTTCTGTAACATTTCAACTTCAAATTTTTTATTTTTTTTATCATGATTGCAGTCTTTCCCTAACTATAACCAAGTGGTTTTAGCTACCTAAACTTACCATAACCATAGAGGTGGCAGGTCAGTTTATACTCATTTGAATCATTTTTGTAATGGTTATATGGATCATTCTGTAATACACAGACAAACAGCTTATTTTGTATGGGGTCTGTATACATGACGTATGTGTATATACCCTATGTACTGTAAGTATGAGCACGTATGGGAATCATGAAGGGAGGAACAAAGCTTTTTTTCTTAGTTCTTAGAAAGTCAAAATCAATGTAGATATGAGGTTCTCACTCAAGCAGCAGCAAAAGATTCCAGAGAGAAACACTAATTTCTACCTCTTCAGAGCCTAATCAGTCCCTTCACCAGACCCAGCAGAGTCCCTGCCCCCCTGTCTCTTCCCTTCTGCCCCCCCTCAGATTTCTAGTTGGTCACTAGGCAGCCCAGCAGGAAACCCCTTCCCACTTCCTCGCCAATTCCTCTGCCAAATGAATATACAAGGCCGGTGTATAAACAGTGGCAGGCTGGGAAGGAGAAAATAAAACGCTCCATCACATCTCCCCCTGGCTCTGCAGAATGTAGTGGCCAACACTTATGAATGGAACAGAGAGAAAAAGGAAAATGCATATTTAAAAAGCAGCCAAAACTTCATAGAGATATTTTTCTGGGCAACTGGCTCTTTGAGATCCATTTTCTATATATAATTTTCAGGGTTTCATTTTCAAATTCTGGTCACTGATGGATTAGTGTATTTAGTGCTGCAGTGAGACAGATGAATGGTTTTACAAATGCATGCTGCTGACACCGGCTTGAAATTTAAATTCTGATGTGGTCTCAGCTATTTCATATAGTGCTGGATATAATGCAGTTGGTTTGAGGTTATATACAAACCTTCACTGGTTTTCTATCGAACTGATTCTACTGAAACATCCAGATCAGGCTGTACTTTTCTTTCAGAAAAGAACACTACCTGCCTCTTATCTTAAATTCTGGTGGAGAGTGTCTCAAAAACTGATCTCAAAGGCTTGACTGTTTTAACAAAGAAGGAAAGACTTTTGTACACTTTTGTTTTCCCTGCCTGGAAATAAAATAAGGAACTCCATAGTATAGAGTTATGTTAAGTTAAATGCATAACAAAATGGATGTAAAAAAATGAGACCATGGCTGTGTCTGAAATCACACCCATTTTACTACATAATGCACTACATTTACCCTCTGCTATTTTATTTGAGTACCAAATTCTGAGTGTGAAATAAATACAATATCTAGTTCCATAAAAATTCCACCAACCCTAACAAAAAAAGACAGTAGTATCCATGGCATGCAAACATCTTTTGCTAACAATCCCAATATGCAGTCCACTGCAATTTATAGATCCAAAAATTTTGACAAAAAAATTATGTCAATTTACTGCTCACTAGAGTAAACTATTGAGTGTCTATTACTATATAGCCTACTGAACAATAAACAAGTGAAGGGAGTTTTGGACACAGCTTATGAGAGTGAAACTGGTCAGCCATATGTGTTGACTGTATCTGTTCTAAGGCTACATAAAATTACTGGAAATGTGCAGGACTGATGCTGCATTCTCTTCAGCTCATTAAAGTATAGTTCAAAATTTTTCAAATCTGTCTTACAGGACATGCCAACTTGTACATTACATGTAAAAAGAAGGAATTTTGCTCTATAAAGACGTTGGCATGTTTCAAAGATACCAATTTGATTGGTCTAACTAAGACTGCTGAAGCCTCATATCAGCTTAAGAGGAACTTTAGAATGCATTTCTACACAGAACAAACACTGAGGATTTTGGTGACACACCGGAATTGATTTAAAAGGATCTCTTCTTAGCCAGTATGGACAGGATACATGGACATGTGAGTATTGTTTAAGCCCAACTTCAAAAACGTAGACTTTAAAAGAAAACTATGATATATTACAACCTGAGACTTAAATCCATAGCTCCAGTTAACAGTTCTGTCCATATGATACAATAGGAATGTACCTTCTGACATCTGGGAATGTGCTTACATCGCTAGAAACTGATCCAGGGCAGCCAATGTAAAACAAAAATCATAAAAAACGTTCTCTTTAAAACAGCTCAGACTGCAGCACGGAGTGAGGAGCAAGAGGCAAGTTTTCTGTTCATAAGTTAAGATGAAATAATACCACTAAAGGACTCTAAAGATCAACAAAGTCATCAAGTTTCAAAATCCACTTGCTGCAGCTTTAAAGACACTATCAACACAAAAATTCAGCTGCTGGCAATTTCAAGTGCAAGACTGTCCATATTACCTAGGAAAAAACACTCACTACAGCTGAGGTGTTATTCTTACAGAGCCACTGTACATTGTACACCATCTAAAGTAAGTGACTGGCCTTGAAAACTCTGCATCGGTCAAGTCCCGATTCCAAATCCCCGTTCTTCAGCCAGAGAGCTGCAGGCGCTCCTATATAAACATTAGATCATGGTTACTGGTGTGCTCTGGGTGGGGCTGCCTGCCCAGCTGCATGCAGAGACGAAGGGATGGTGGGGTGGATGCATGAAAGGATGGATGATTGCTCCAGGCAAGCTGGCAGTGATGGTACATTACAGACGTGGAGACAGAGAATGGGCTCTGAGTGATGTTTCCATGGCGGAAATCAGATCCTAATGGACTGCAGAATGGCACCAGTGGGCGAGATCCAGTAGAGCTCAGAGGCCTCTGTAATGCACCGAGAATAGGCTGTCTCCATTAGTGTGTGATAGAGATAACATACAGTCAGCTGTAGTGCCTCTTTGGTGACACTTTAAATCACAGTAGAAAGATTACTTAAGGTCATGTTTTCACTATTTGCACTGCATGGCCACATAATGTGCTAGGTATTATACATATGCAGTACATAGTATGATAATAATAATAATGATAATGATACTACTACTACTACTACTACTACTACTACTACAACTAATAATAATAATAATATAATAATTATAATTATAATAATAATGATAATGATAATGATAATGAAAGAATTCATAGTTGTGCTTAACTGAATTGGTGTAACTGATGGTTTATTTGTGGGAGAATGGTATAGGCAAAAAGGTCAACGTGCAAAATCCCTTGTGAGATTTTAGAAATATTATTAAATACTATTTTTTCTGAAAATTCAGGAATGAGCTATTTATAATATGTATGGTACTGGTTTTCATTTCTGTACATTTTAAACATCATCGGTGTTTTCAAGACACGCAGTACAGTTGGGGTTGATGGGAATATTTGAAGGTTTTTCGTCATTAAACAAGTTTTTTGGATAAATTGAAATTTTGATCTGATTATGGCATTAGATGAATCGTCAATGTTCACAAAACCCATCCAGGTCTGCACCACACTGCATGGCAGTCCATCCAACGGTTTCACTCTGAGCCACAAATGTCATTCTGCTGGTATTGCTAGAGAAAAAAGGAGATCACCGAAGTCGTTACGATTCTTCGTCATTGTCCAATTCCATCTTGTAAATTTGGAGATATAGTATTTCACTGGATAAGTGAAATTCTGACATGCTGGTGGCGCTACAGGGAAAGTCACGAAATCACCAAAGATTCATCCACTGGGCCCCATGGATATCTCTATCAAAAAAGCATTCCATCAAATAGTTGTTAAGACACTAGAGGAAAAAGTCAGGGATCATCAAATTAATTTGGATTAAACCTCTGGGCACCATTAATATCCCACATAGCAAACCATCCAGTGGTTCAGATGTTTCAGTTTGAACAATGTAGGTGGACTGACCAACCAACCCATATTGTCATCCCTAGAGCCATTCTTCTAATTGGAATTAAAAACACACATGCCAAACAATTAAACAACAGAAATGATTTCGACAATACAAAGAAAAAAAGGTTAATTCAGCAAGATGACATGGAGAGTTAAAGGAAATCACTGAGGTAGCAAGACAGATTTGAACAGGGAGGCTGTTACAGTGCTTGGGTGCCCTGACAGTAAATACACAATCTCCTTAAGTTTTATACCTAGGATAGTGAACTGCAAGCAGGGTTTTGTTGCAGGATCTGAGGTAGAGTGAAGGTACATTTAGGCACAAAAGCTCAGAAATGTGTGCTTAAGTCAGAGCAGGGAGTGCCATAAATTAATAAGTAAATGTCTATTGTTTCTGGAAAGACACGTTACTCTTCAATTCGCTGCCATTGCATGGCAGAGGTAAAATGTTTCTTTGTAATTTTTGTATTTTTTAAAGTAATGCTGTTGAATTGAATTATTGGTATGGAAATGGTTAAATTTAAAGTTATTGAACACAAACTTGCTGTTTCAGTCACAATTGACTCTCAAATATTGAAGTATCAACTTTCAAAAATCTGTCTCTATCTGTGATACTTCATGATAAACACTTCAGGTGGTACCACCAAATAACTGACACCATTATTTCAACCATACTCTGTCAGCTCCAAGTTGTCCTGTGCTGACAGGATGCGTCTTCTAGCCCCTATCTAATTAGCAGGGACTTCCACCTGAACTAACTGTGGTAGGCAACTTTGGGTGCAGAGCATGAAGAGGTCTCCACCCTTAACTCAGCAGCAAAGCTGCACTGAAACAAGCATCTAATTTACTGCTATGTTTTGCTGCTGCTGAAACTGTTTTTTTTTGTTTTTTTTAATGGGAAGCTGACTGCAGCAGGTCTGGCAGCATGAATCCAGTCTTTGTCCCAGTGACTGCGTCTGCTCACTACTTTGAACTGCTTTAGGGTTTTTGAGTGTGTGTGTGTGTGTGTGTGTGTGTGTGTGTGTGTGTGTGTGTGTGTGTGTGTGTGTGTGTGTATCACTAGGTCCACCAGTGCTGCTGGATTACTCTGAAAAATATATTCTGGGTCAATTCCAAATCAAAATGTTGTCCAATACTCCACATTGCCTTTTGAAAAAAACTGTGGGACAGTGAAAAAAGACTGTTACAGTATACGGTCTTTCTTATTAATGGAGTAAAGACAAGATCATATGTATAATATATTAAAATTAAAGTGCATTAACAAAAGTCATGTCAACAAATGACCACATTTAAACAACAGTGCAAAGACAGTAATTTTTTTCATATGTGCAAGCGATAATTCAGTCTGGTCTCTCACATTAATTCTCCTTATATATATATATTTTTTTCATTCTTATATTCATGTATTTTTCCTTCTTATAGACATAGAAATATACTAATTGAATATTGTAAATAATATATATGGGAGATGAGAATAAATCGAAGGAAGAGTTTAAACACAAGTAGTGCAGCAAGCAAGGCTTATTCCGCAGCAAGCGAATCACTGAATTACACATAAAACACTAACACAGAGTTATGCAATGGACAATCCAAAAGAAAAAGACAGAAAGCAAATAATTTATTGCAAAACTCTTGAAGGTAACCTCTTTTTTGTTGCATCCCCAAAACAAATACCAGCATTATTAAAGGTAATTTCCCTGCTGCACTGATTCATATGTTAGAAGGCACAACAGCCCCTTTTTGCCCTGACACTCATGAAAACAGTGACAATGATAATATATATATACAAAATGAGAAAAGCAGTAAAACTACAATGTAAAAATGCCCTATTAAAACTACTGTATGCAAAATTTTACTTAGTACAGAGGTAGTGACAGCAAAATATACTTATTATGGCAACTTCCAAAGTTTTATATTATTATAGATTACTGACACATTAATGTGTAAACAGGATTTTAATGTTATAGTAGATTAAGGGGGAGTGAAATACTTCATATACTGTGGGCTGTTCATTCAGGAAAATTGTGATGTATTTTACTAATTGATCATGGGAATATATAAAATTAGTTAGTGAATTGACTTCTTCTTTACCAGACTATTAAGTCAGTGCACTGTTAGCATGTACACATAATGCATTATCACAAATCATTGCAGCTATCCAGCTTAGTAGATCTTAATTAACTGGGAATTCATTCCTATCCAACTAAAGCCAGACTAATACCACAAGTAGGTAAAACTGACCTTGCAGAGGAAAAATGACATGAAAACACATTCATACATGCTTCTTGGTTTTCAATCATAGTTATGAGACAGGAGTATCTCATTAGTGTCACTTTCACTAATCTGGCTTCAGGCTCGCCACAATAAGCACAAACATATATGATGTTGTATACAATTACCAAGCACTTTATTAGGAACACCATTCTATTAATGTTAGGGTCTCCCTTTGCTCTGTAGCTTTTCTGGATCTCCACCCAGTTTGCCGATTCTCCTCTGACCACTCTGATCAACAAGATCTGAATTGACTTTATAAACAAAAAAGAAACAACTGGATGTTTTTAGTTTTTGGCACCATTCTGAGTAAACTCTAGAGACTGTTGTGCGTGAAAAACCCAGGAGATCAGCAGTTTCAGAATCACTCAAACCAGCCCATCTGGCACCAACAATTATGCCACAGTCAAAGTCACTGAGATCACATTTTTTTCCCCATTCTGACTTTTGATGTGAACATTAACTGCTGCCACATGATTGGCCGTCACATGATTGGTTGATTGGATAATTGCATGAATAAGCAGCTGCACCGGTGCTCCTAATAATGCGTTTGGTGAGTGTATGTTTTTATTTCATTCAGTGTGGAATTGGGTCAGACACTAAAATTAGCCAAGTGTTTCACTCTCTCCCCCCAGACGACACACCAGCAAGCCCTTATGGAAAAAAAGGAGGAGAAAACCAAACCAGAGCAAATTTGTGTTTATTCAGTGGAGACTGGGAAGAAAAACAGGGGAATCCTGAAACACGAGGTGAAATGAGAGAACAATAGTGAATAATTTCCAAGAAGGGTGTTGCATGTACCTGCTCTGCGAAGAGACAGATGGGTGGACAGAAAACAGGAGCTGCCATTCTTGTTTCCATTGACTCCAGGCTGCATTGATTAGCTGCTTGGCAGAGATCCAGGACAAGGCGAGTCTCTTCGCCTCTCTCTGCTCTGCCAGGAAGGCACTGCGGCAGTGGGGCTCGCCAGAGCTCAATGCTAGGCCTGTTCTCTCCATGTGGGTCAGTCCACCATCTGATAAACTTGCAGGTTTCAGCACAAAGTGGATGGCCAATATTTTTGTTCCTCTTCTTGTCCCCCCTAGAATCTGGAATCCTGAGTGTATACATAAAGGAAGTGAGGGCATCCATTACACCACCTTTTTAAGAGGATGTCCATTTGGTTTGCATGGAAAATGCCAAGGAATAGACCCAGTCTGTATAGTTTTGATGTCTTCTTCTTCTTCTTTTAATTTCCAGCAGACTAGGAATGGAAAATGCATTGCTGCCTCCTCCAGTAAAAAACAACAACACATTTGTTCTTTGCAAATGGAACTGATGTACGTGTTCATTAGCATACAGAGTGGGGAGGTGAGATCTGATCACTAGTGGTCACCCTAGACACATGTGGAAACGAATTCTAATGCCAAGTGTGAACTGACATACTTAAAGCTGTCCACTTGTAATCAGAATGCCAGGTGTGAGCAGGGTCCCAGTTTTCACAGTTTTCTCTTATCATGTGATTCTTCATACCATGATGGTATAACCTTTAGTCTTAAAGGAGAAGTGATTAATGTTTTTTCAGTCCACCATACTGTCAGGTAAAGTTTCTTGTGTGAAACCTAACCTATGTGTGTTGTTCAGACTGTCCTTCTTAAAAGAGAGATACTGACTCTCTACAAACTGAAGTCTCTCCTTTGCCTCCAAGAAAAAAAAGACTAAAGCCACCCTGCATAAAAAATGCAGCACTATCATTCATTTGAATGGAGCCAGTCCAGCACACAGTGGGGGTGCCAACGAAGACCCAAAAATGTGGGATATTTGGCAAAGTGACGTAATCTGGTAAAGCCATATAAATACATGCAAGCGCACATTCCTTGTAGATTACTTTGTAGCATGAGCGCCTTACATCTACCATTTACCTTACAATCCTTGTGACAAAAGGTAAAATAGGTGGTGCCATTAACTTTCCAGAGTTGTAAAATCCTTTTGCCTTTAAATGCATTAATCTGTTATTCCAATTGGTATTCCGGGGTCACATTTCATTGTCTCTTGTCTTCTTCAATTCATCCTCTAGGGACCGTGAATGTCTACAAAATTTCACAGCAATCCATCCAGTAGAGATTGAGATATTCAATGACAACCGAAAATGTCAGCCGGCACAAGATGAAAAGTCAGGGGATCACCAAAGTCATTGGGATTCTCTCTGTGAGGACCATGAAAATCTGTGCCAAATTTCATGGCCATCCAATAATTGTAGTTGAGGTATTTCAGTCTGTACCACAGTGGTGGACTAACCAACAGACATCGCCATCCCAGGAGCCCTGTCGGAGCTGCAGTTCATCAACAGATCCTCCGTAGAGTGAAAATATGTTGATGAATGGCTACTCAATAGTGGCATTTGCTCTCCATCTACTGATGAATACCATGAAATGTGCCCAAAAGCTACAGGAAAATTTAGCAATCTAGTATTGTGTCAAGCTACTAATTTTCCTTTCACACTCAAATGACAAATCAATCTCACCTTGAGGTCCATTTGGTAGCTGTTCTGGAGCTTTCAATGATATTACATGATCTTACTCAGCAGATGGAGTTGCCCAGTTGTCAGGGAGTTTTAATTCTTTGACTTTCCATTTTATTACAAAGTACTGGATTTGTTTATATTCAAGATTGATGTGCTAGAAAATACTTTGTGGCTCTACTTTAAATTTAAATTACTGTACTACAGCCCACCCTGTCACTATTTTCTATCTGTATTTTCTGAAAAGTGTGTTAGCAGAAGGAAAACTGTAGCATTTTAATTCTCTCTTTCGCTCTCACTATAACTGGAAATTCATATAAGCAATAAATTACCCCTAAAAAGGGGTAACTCCATTGGTTTAGATTTGGGCTGGATCACATCAGCGGGGCCAGCCCTATAAACGCAAATGTCTGTCGCTGACTGACTGATAATGAAGCCGAAGGCCGTGTGACTGAGTGATGAAGTTAGACCATAGGTCAGCTGAATGCTGTGTGACTGAGGGATGAACTTACACCATTGGTCGGCCGGCCAGGTGTTGGAGTTTCCCCATTGACCGTTTCTAATATAACTCATTGGCGAACAGTTTCTATTATGTCATAAGGGGGGTGTTTACAGGCAGTGATGTCAACTTAGCGCCTTTGTCGGTAGACTTACCAACTTTTCACACCCCTTTAAGTACTTCATTTTTCTTCAAAAAAACCACCTAGTGACAAATCTAGGGATTTTTTGGACAAACCTTAGCTACTTTCTGTAGACAAGAGTCACCAGTATTGCCTTGCGAGCATGAAGTCGGGCTTTCCCTTGCAGGGATACCTCTGTCTGGTTTTATTCAATTCACCACACGGCAGCTGACACAGATGTGAATGAGCTTTCTTAATCATTTTACAAGTAAATTTAGCCAAAATCTCAGCACAGCCATTGTCTTTAACTTATGTGTATGGTGATTTTGTCAAACGACTTTGCGGTTATGAAATCAGGATTTTAGCAGTGCAGAGCAATAGCTTGGAAATGGCTTGGGAGTGACTGCTGGTTAACATGTAGTCTTAATGGGTCACGTTTCAGTCACTATTTCATACTTGTTCCGTCGTCTGACAACAGAACCTGTAAAACATGTAAATGAGAACAGCTTTTTGGCAAACTCAGCTGTATTAAAATACAGTATATGTGAGCACAGAGAGTAGGAGAGAAGCAAACAGATAAAGGGCTGAAACCGGATGACACTAGGCAAATACAACACAATGTTATAAATATGCTAATTAGGGTATTACATCATCCATCGACATTTAACGACTTTTCAAGCAGACTTTAGCTTCTTTACATTGAAAGTAGTTATTTACAGTGGTTTTCAAATGTGTCCTCAATTTTGCACATTGCCCCTACATGATCCAGCCATATACTAGGTTTTGACCTATTCTTGTTATATGAACAATGCTTAACAGATTCAGATTTACACAAAATCATACAGCTCTATTATACATATTCGTACACCATTTTGAATTGACTTTATAAACAAAAAAGAAAAATAGATTTGCTATATTCACATAAAGACAAAGTCAGCAAGGAATACATTAAAATGCATCTCAAGTGTTAGTTTTATGTCAATTGTCAATGAAAATTAAAGGTAAAGTAAATTTCAAGCTTCAGAGATGTAAGCAGCCTTGGCAAACATAGACCCGGCAAGTAAAGATAATGAAGCAGAGAAGAGTCATGAGTAAAACACTCTGATCACGTCCTGGACATCAGCTCATTGGCTGGAATGACAGAATATCTGATGCCACAACTGATACAAACTGTGGCATGCCATTTCAGCTGCATTTTTCAAAGACTAATCCATTTCACATTTGTCTGACAGAACAGCTCTTTTCTTCTTTCCTAAAAAATAAAACTTCACTTTATTGGTCTTTATTTGTTATTTCTTTATTGTGACTCATGCTGTATTCTTTTTTAAGGGTTTTTTTTCTTGCTAGCTTTGCTTTCTAGGTGATGTTCTTTCTTTCTTTCTTTCTCTCTTAGTCTAATGTATTCTTTTTTCTTTGTTTGTCTTTTCCTGTGTCTCAGGAGGTAGAGCGAACCAGAAGGTTGGTGGTTTGATCCCCAGCTCCTCCCATCCCCATGTTGAAGAGTCCTTGGGCAAGATACTGTACCCCAAATTGCCCTAGATGTATCATCGGTGTATGAATGTGTGTGTATAGAAAAGCGCTGTATGAATGTGTGTGTGTGAATGGTGTGGTCAGTAAGACTAGAAAAGCGCTATCTAAGTGCAGTCCTTTTACCATCTTTGTCTTTCATCTTTTGGGTCTGTATGTCCATAGTGAGGCCATGTATTTTTTTTGTCCTTGACAAAATACCTCAGCTTCCTTTAGCGTTATGACACTTAATGGTGACCAGTCACAGTAGGAAATAAAATGTGAAATATTCCCACATGCAAAATGATTACAACCAAAAGCAGCTCTTCATTTGACTATGATCATTATATTATGCACAGGAAATGATGCAGAATTTTTTAAACCAGGGTATGCTGCCTACAACATGTCAACAAAGTATTTTGACTGGTAGCAGGCCACATCTTTTTACTTTCAATAGTCTACAACTAAGTAATTGCTTTTTGTTTTGGTCCCACAGTGACTTTCAAGCTTTTTAATTTAGTGGGGAAGCCATTAAAGGAACACACCTGGCATCACAGTCAATACACCTGTGTTTCCCTGCAGTGTTGAAGACTGATTCATAGTCTGAAAACACAACAAATTCAGTCTCGTTTCGAATGTACTGCCAGCCTTACAGCATGGGTGAAATTGTCTTTCTCACAGTATGAACTGTACACATACTCTATAAGTGTGTGTGTGTGTGTGTGTGTGTGTGTGTGTGTGTGTGTGTGTGTGTGTGTGTGTGTGTGTGTGTGTGTGTGTGTGTGTGTGTGTTTTACTGCCGTCATTATTACTCCAGCCTCTAAGAAGGTCACCTAACAATAAAATGTAACAATGGTTCGTAATAAGATGCTTGCACAGACAACCTATAGGATCGTTTTTTACAGAAGGACAGTGTCAGTGTTATACATTCAATATCCCTTTTCTGTTGGAGGAACAACTTGCAACTTGGAGCTTCCCGTAACTTTAACTTTTAAGAACTTGTGAGGTGTTGATACCACAGCACGTTCTCTCTTACATTTCCATTGTATTTTACAACTTGGAAAACTTTGGATATACACTATTAAAAAGGCAACAATAAGACAAACTATACTATGTCATATAACAATTTTGTTATGTGATGGTTAGTAGTTAATGTTGCTGATATTGTTATACATTTTCTTTCATGTTTACACTGGCCCCTGCACAAGCCCATCAGTAACCTAAAGTAGTCCGTTGAACCATTTTGTTTGGCTATGCCTCGTATTCCCATGTCTGACAGATGCTGAGAAATCTTTTTTTTTCTACATTCAGAATGGTCTCCGCTTCTTAAACACTAATAAAAACTTGGACATGTTGGTTCGTCCAACATGTTCTCTACTGTTCCTCTGTTGAGGTATTGGTTGTCATGTTCCATACAGACGTAGCAATAAAATGGTGGCTACTGTTGCTGATTTTGCTGTAATTGGCCATGTTGTGATGCGGCATTATATCATCTTGACCAGTCATGATCATTAGGATTGCTGATAACCCCTGAAAGTACCTGGAACTTGCATTTACAATCACCCTCTGAGCAGTGCCATAATTGTGTTCCAGGAACTCGTCTTCAGAGCGAACAGGGAACAGAAAAAACAAATTCTGAACCCATGACTATAGTTACAAGTCCTGCAGTAGGCTAAAGGAGTCACCTGGGCTTGTCTAGAGTCAGGAAAGCCTGGCAAACCAATAAGGTGTCACTAAAGTGCTGATTAAATATATAGTGTGATTTCTAATTATGGTTTGACACTACAATTTTAGTGTGCTATTTTTTTACACTAATAATTTGTTACAATAATATTTAATATCACAAGCAAAAAATGAGTTATGGAGTCCTCAAAGTTTTGTTGCTCCATATACAGTATGTCAGAGTAATCAGAGCAGAGCCTACCGTCAGGTCTCTAGACTCTGTTGGCAGGCAAAACAACAACTTCATTTCCTCCATATTTAAAACCTCTAAACACTTGTGGTCCACCCAGACAGATGTTTCCACCTGCCTGGTTAGACCTTTTCTCAGAATTGTGCGGGTATATATAGACTGTTCTTGATTGACATTTCCCTTACACTCCAATTAGTTTGTTTGCAGGTTTGGGTCCTACAGCTTACACCTTTCACTTCACTGAAAGTCTATCTGTTTTAGGTTTGCAAACCTCAGCAAGCTGCTAGATATTTCCACCCATCTTCAGAGTAAATGAAAAAACTTGTGTGTGTTTAAAGGAACTTTAACTGTATGGTATCAGGTATGATTCACCTGCATGCTGGCAGTTTAGGTCTTTTTCACAACAGACATTTGACTTGTCATGGCAAGCAAGCACAGTTGTTACTTATTCAAACATTAGAAACACCTCTGCTTCATTTAGGTCTGGAAGTACCAACAATACCAGAACCGTGGAACTGGCATAGGTAAATGGAATGCAGCCATCAGTAATGTTACAGGGGTTCACGACACATCAAAATGTCTGACAAAGGCCTGACAAAAGGCCTAACATACAGCGAGCAAGCGAAGTATAGTGGATGGAGTGCAAAAAATTGCCCAGATATACTACAAACAATGTAGCGCGATGATGGGATGTGAGAGGAGGGGATGAGATTTTTTGATCAGACTGCTTGAGATTTCCCACTCTGAAAATGAATGTTTAATCATTTCCTCAGCTAGACTGACTACTTTTTGTGATTTGCACACCATTATATTTCATATAGGCTCATTATATAGGCTGTCAGAAAGAGTGAAGTTGATTAACTGTCAGTTACTGTTAGCTGGGGTACTGTCAGAATAATGGAGATTTCGTCAATCAGGTTTAAATCCAAAGATTTAAATCTAAAACATGATATGAAAATTAGCTGGAGGATAGGGTTACTAAACTTTCACAGTTTAAACAAGCTACACATCACTCAGCCTGTTTGCTGACGCACGGAACAGGTTAGGGCATATTCATTTGGAAACACTAAAATAATCTGATGTTTGCTGGCTCGCTCGTCCACATTGCATCCAGACAGGAATTGGTGTAATGCTGAAATGATAAAAAGGTGACTTTTCATTGAAAATTTAATTTATATAATTGACAGCTTTTAAAGGGGAATTCCACCAATTTTACACATAAAGGACAGTTTACTAGTCTTGGTTAGTACTACTATGCCTGTGAAAACAGTTGTATAATGGCATGTGACTCTAGAGGATCTTATTCAAGTCATGGAAAATAACCGTGGTGATGTAATAGTCATCAGAATTATCTCAGCTTGAGCTTGGAGACTATACATTTATAACAAAAACTCTGCTTTACAAACTGTAGGTGTGGAGTGTGAAATACGTGGGCATTTATCTGACAGGGACAATTTAACAGAAAGATGCTATTGGTTGCATTATGGGAATTCAAGGAGCTAGTGTTTTTGGAGCTTGAACCATAATAGGGAATACAGGTCAGTCTCTTCTGCCTCTATTTCATCCATCCTTAAATCTGTCCTTATGAATCCTCCAACTCTAAGGACATGCATTATTGCATGACTGGAGTGATTCTTCAAAACAATCCAAAACAGCTGATAAACATGAAGAAGGTGTGTCATTCTTCTCAGTGAGTAACTATAAAACCACAGGCATGTATTTCAGGTGATTAGCCAAAAAGAGACATTGCCATTTATATCGTCATCATCATCTATTTCAATTGAATGTACAGAAAATGTACTATATAATGGTAAAAAAAAACTTACATGTAGCATTATAGAAGATTTTATATCTCACCGACCCCGCCTACTATATAAGCTAGCATTTTGACACAGTCAGTGTTTGCGAAGCGTAGTGGTTGTCACCCTGGTCGGCGACACTGCTATTTTTGATCTAAACACCTTTAAATCAGTCCTTGATTAGATAGCTGGAAGAAAAAGCAATAAGCGTATGAACCTTCTGATTGAGTAATAATAGAGCCATTAATATTATCCAGTAGTGAGAAAATGAGAAGGATACAAATTTAAAGGTAGAATTTTAATTACCAATAATAACCTGTTTTTTTTCTCTTATTTCCACAGGAAGTGATTTGGTGTGAAATGGTGACTGTACAGTTAAAATTAACTGCAGATCCTCTGAAATATTGCTGTTGGCAATATTGATTGTGTGCTGTTTTTATAAAGGTGTCTGTGTGCGCGTGTGTAAGGCCACTCTGACAGTAATTAGAGGGCACAGTCAGCGACTGAGGCATTGCCAGTCTCAACTCTTGCTGTGTGTCAGCATGATGCATTCTGGGTGAGAACAAAAATATGCTGTGTTTGTGTGTGTCTCTAGTCTAGGCCATATTCACATTAATGTGGACATATTCAAAAATGGCATTCAGTTAGGTAGGCTTCCCATTGAAACTGGTGCTCTCAAATGTTTTCTAAAGCCCCTTTCAGATCTGTTTCCCTTTACTTCAATCTGATGTAAACTTAAAACATTGGTCTAATGTCTGAATAAGCACCCTGGTAACTTTTACATGAAAGACATGATAGCAGTCTTTTCAGGTCGGACCTTGAAACATTACTGTATCCCTTTCAACACGTCACAAATCCGAATTGAATGCTGTCGGATTAACGTGAAAGCGGCAGCAGAAAAAAGTTAAACAAGCAGAAAGAGAGAGAAAGAGTACCTGCCAAGTACCAACTAAGCCAAAAATTAAATGAGAGTTCAGACTTAAAATCCTCTCATCAATGCTTTTGCACTGTGGCATATAAAACAGGCAGCAGAATTTGCTCTCAAATAATGATAAAACTGATGTGAAAATGGATTAGTGGATTCAATGTGAGAAGCGTCAACCGTGACTCATTTTCACAGTGATCATTAATCAAGGCTTCAACGACAAAATTAGTTTTTAAAACCATCAGCGATGCAGCCTGTGTAACAACAACAAACACTCTTTAATTATGTTTTTCTCTTTTCACCTGTGTCTGAATGACATAACAGCCACCACTTTAACAGCCAGATAAAACCAGCAATGTTACATATTCTATGCATGAAAAGGGCTTGATGTCACAATTGGCTTATTCGGTCCCCCTCAACCCTTTCAGACCTGTCATTCTCCTTCTGCCCACCAGATGCCCCCATTCTTTCTGTCTCCATACCCCTGTGCTCACTGGTTTCTTATCTTCATGCCCACTTACACACCTGTTCCTCATTTCCCTCATCTGCCTCCTAGTACCAGCCCTTTCTCCCCAGTCAGTGTTGGATCATCTGTTTTTGTTTCTGTTTCTGTTCCCTAGTGTTCCCTGTGTGCCTGCTCGTCTACCCATCACTGTGTAAGCCTGTTTTCATTTATTAAAGACAATTTCACTGCATCAGCCTGCCTTTGTGAGTCCATGTTTGATTCCTCTGCCTGTGTTGTTATCAGCAAACCCCAACACTTAAAAGTTCACTGTCCACATCGAAACACCCAGACAAAATGATTATCATTACATCGCTTCTTCTTGTGGTTCTTCATCCTTGGGAAGAGGAACTGTAAGAAACTTAACCAACATAAAGTCTCTTAGTAAGGTGTAAGGCGAAAACATGCCAGCTTCAGTGTACCTTGGCATCAATTCTACAAGTCTCTGTAATTCTGCTGGTGAGATAAAACACCAATCGGCCAAAAGATAGTCCCTCATTTGGTGTTTTGATGATGGTGGTGGAGAGCGCTGTCTAACATGTTGGTCCGAAATCTCCCATAGTTGTTCGATTGGGTTGAGATCTCCTGACTGCAAAGGCCATATCATATGAATCACATCATTTTCATATTCATCAAACCATCAATGACCCCTCATGACCTATGGATGGGGGCATTGTCATCCTGGAAGAAACCACTCCCATGAATATAGAAAATTTTTGATCATAGGATAAAGGTGATCACTCAGATCAACTTTGTATTGATTTGCACTGACCCTGTCCTTCAAAGGAACTAGTGGATCCAAACACTGCCAGAAAAATCCACCCCACAGCATAACAGAGCCACCAGATCCCCTCACTGCAGGAGTCAAGCATTCAGGCCTGTACTGATCTCTTGGTGTATGCTACACATGCACTCACCCACTTGTTGAGAATATGGTGAAAGATGACTCATGTGACCATATCACTTTTTTTCCACATCTCTATAGACCAGTGTTTACGGTTTCTGTTCCACTGAACTCTCAAATATGCATTCATCTTTGTAATGAGGGGTTTATGCACAGCAACCCAATATCCCTCTCTATGTAATTGTTGACAGACTGTTCTTGCTGACACAGTCTGATCACATCCTGCATTTACATTCTCAGTCACCTGAGGAAGAGTTGTTCTTCTGTCTGTTCTTCTTTCCTTATATATTGCACTAATGCATGAGCATCATGGTCATCAAATGTGCGCTGTCAACCACAATTTCCAACCCTGTTTACTAATGTGTTTCCCATTGATCTACAGTGCATTCAGGAAGTATTCAGACCCCGTCACTTTTTTCACATTTTATCATGCTGCAGCCTTATGCTAAAATTAAAAAAAAAAAAACATTTTTCCCTCATCAATCTACATTCAATGCACCCTAATTAAAAAGCAAAAACAGAATTTTAGATATTTTGCAAATTTATTAAAAAGGAAAACTGAAATATCACAGCATTCAGACCCTCTGTGTCTCCCATTTCTCTTGATCATCTTTGCGATGTTTCTACACCTTGATTGGAGTCCACCTGGAGTAAATTCAATTGATTGGACATGATTTTGAAAGGTAAACACCTGTCTATATAAGATCTCAAAGCTAACAATGCATAATAGAGAGAAAAAAAAAGCCATGAGGCTGAAGGAACTGCCTACAGAGCTCAGAGACAGGATTGTACAGATCTGGGGAAGGCTACAAAAAAATGCTGCTGCATTGAAAGTGCACAGTGGCCTCCATAAATCTTCAATGGGAGAAGTGCGGAATAACCAGGGCTCTTCCCAGAATTGGTCGCCCAGCCAAACTGAGCAATCAAGGGTGAAGGGTCTTGGTAAGAGAGGTGACCAAGACCTGATGGTCACTCTGGCTGAGCTCCAGAAATCCTGTGTAAAGATGAGAGAAACTTCCAGAAGGACAACCAATTCTAAGAGTCATATGTGGTTTATTCCTGCAGATGTAAAGTAATCCAGGTAATAATTCAGGTAACAGCCATTACTAGTGGAGATACCAAGTAGCAGTGCGGATGCCCAGCAGCAGCAAACCTACGCAAACAGACGTATTTTCATACTTGAACGATAAGAGACAGACGCAATTGTCATAGGCCAGTTTTTCCTGGATGACAGAGAGATTAACCAATCACGCTCAAAGCAGCATCTTGAGACAGCCAATAGCAATGGTTTCAACGTGTTAACATAGCAACTACTGGAGAAGATGACATATTTTAAAGGAAAGAAATGTGTGTATTTAGTTTCATTTGTAAGCTGTTATATTGAATTAATTGGTGAAATGGTGTTTTCATTGCAGTGTATAAATACAAATTTAGAAATGTATAGCAAAGTTTTATTAATACCTATAGGCTTACAAACACACACACACGGTGAAGTATATACCATATATTTCCACACTTGTTAAGTTTTTAAGGCCTGCCGGAAGGGTTGAGTTGCTGCTCTAAAGGACTTAAAGCTTATAATTATTGCTTCTACTACTTCCTTATTAAATAATACAATATTTTCCTTTATTCTCTAATAAGTATAGTAAATAAGTAATTGAATTACAGTAAGGTTACTGTAAAAATAATAGTAATTGGCTGGCAACCCTGCTGCCAGCTTACTGTGATTTCCTATGGTATATACTTGGTTACTGGGGAATTTCTACAGTACATAATTGGTTACTCTGAATTTCTACAGTACCTAATCATTTACTGTGACTTTCTACAGTAGAAACTGGATTACTGTGATTTTCACAGTAACTTTGATTACTGTGATTTTCAACTGAATAGACAGTACTTTACTCTGAAATAGTATGCAGTCATTTACTGTGAACAAACACAGGAAATTACTGTGGATTTCAAAGGTATTTTATACTGTATAAACCCATCATCTGGTAAGGAGTGTGGTTCAACAATGCACACACCCAGAGCTGGTCCTGACCTCCCTGTGGCCCTTAGCAAAATTCTGCTAATGGGACCCCTTCCCTGATCCATGAGCCATGTAAAGCATTTGCCAATGCCACACCACACCACCACCTGACACCCCAGTTTTCCAACTACAATGTCCTCTTCTTTAAAACAGTTTGCTCTATCTGTTGTTCTAAGAATAAGTAGACCTATAAAGAACAGAATGAGGTATTAACAAACAATATTTATAGAATAGAATATTTTATATAGATTCTTAAGATAAGTGAATATTAACATTAACATAAATAAGAAATTGCATCAACATAAAATGTAGAAAATATTAAAATATAACACTAAGCTTTGGCTCTACTGCCTGGTAATTAGTAGTACTGGCTGATCACCCAGCATCTCCTCTATTGACCAACTTAATCATAGCACCTGTAAATTATAGATAACAATACTATTATTAATTTTTAAGTGCCTAATTTTTCTCACCTTCACCAGGTATCTTTTTGTTAAAAACCATACAGGATTGCACAAATTGCTGCATTATGCTGTTTAATAAGCGCCATATACGGGGTGTACTGCCGTCACATGCTTATTATATTTTGCTTTCTAGCAGAAGGGCCTTAGAAAGTCATGTGAGGAAGCATAAAGGGCAACAAAGTCCATGTAGGGAAGAGGTTGTGGTTGATGAATGGGTCAAGCACTGGACTTTTTGACCTAGGGAACTTTGGTTTGACTCCTGTGTGAAATCCAAAATTGATATTGAATTATTTTTAGACATATCTGACTTATTATTTATAGTTTTTTTTTTCGTTTTAATATATTTAGTTTTCGGTCTCAGTTTGGTTACGTTTAGGAAAAAAAAGGACTTGGTCAGGTTTAGGAAAAGATCATAGTTTGTGTTAAAATAGAACCTTTTACAATGTTAACCACATGTAAGAAAGCATTTCTATCTGAACTTCTCCCATGTGACTTATTAAAATGTCCGGGAGAGCCTACCATTCTAATCTAAGTAGCCACATTGACTACCCATCAACTGCATCAGACCCATTAAATCTGGCCCCCCAGATTTATACATTTCCAAATATAAAATACTTTTCATACTATGGCTTGGCTGAGTACTGGTACTGGTTTTTATGTGAGAGATGTGCATCCACATTTCCCAGTATGCCCAGCTAATCAACATTTTAAATTCAATATTTAATCAATAGTCAATGTGAAAGTTCCCAAGAGCACACTAGCCTCCAAAATTCTTCAATGGAAAGAGTTTGGAACAACCAGGAATCTTCATAAAGCTGTCCACCCAGGCCAAACTGAGCAATCGGCAGGGAAGCGCCTTGGTGACAGCAGTGGGCAAGAACCCAATGGTCACTCTGGTTGAGCTCCTGATATCTGGTATGGAGATGGGAGAAACTTGTATTTTTATTGTCACAACGTAGTCTGAGACTATTGATGGATATCTAAATGACAACAGCTGTTCAATGACATTCAAAAAGAGAGATCACATAGAGAGGAGACAGAAAGCTGGCCCTCTTAAAGTTGTTACAACACAAATACTCTGTGAAGATCAACAATTATGAGTTTGTATTTATGAAAAAAATCAATTAACTCTGTCCAAATGGCAACATAGACCAGCTTTTCCAAATGTATCTGAAGTGTTTAAAAAGCTTGGGTATCAGTGGTGGAAAATTCTCGGGGGATGGTCACCAGCAAGACCAGCACAAATATCAGCTTGAACCAGCAGGTCACCAGAAAATACCACCAGCATGACCAGCACAAATGCCAGTTTAAACCTGCACCAGCACACACCAGATAAAACCACCAACATAGGCTGGTCACCAGCAAGACCAACAAAAATTGTACCAAAACACACTCTGGCAAAGCTGGTTTTGCCGGTGACCAAATGGTCTAGGCTTTTTTTTGGCAGGGAAAAAATTGGAAGCCAAAGTAAAAAGAAAAGGATGCATTTTCAAAGTTATCCTCAGTGTGGACTTGCACTCAGTTAATCATGAATACAATATTAGTGGTGTGGACTGGATGAGAGGATGGTATGGTGAGAGCCTTTTGCAGAATAACAGAAAGTCTTGGCTTTCTCTTATTCTTTGTTGAAATTCTTTGTATGAGATGAGCAGTATTCCAACTTCTGAACACTACAGTCATAACTGTGAGCTATACTTGTTCACACACAAGCAGCACTCAAAGCACTGCTTCCCCAACCTCCCGCTTACTCTCTCTATTCACTTTCCGCCTACTCATTCACCCACACAAACACTCCCAGTAAGAGCACCCAGCCCTACAGCAGCCTCTCTCACTTGGAGTCAAAGCTCCATAGCTTCCGCTGAGGCTGGAGGTAATTACTCCCAGCAGCCCCCAAACACTATTAAAAAACCTGTGTATAGTCCTACCTCTGTCAGCTCAGAGCACATTGTTTACATCTGGAGATCAGTATAAAACCCATCTACAAACTGGAGTGGGAGATTAAATGAAAAACAGAGACTGTCCTTCCAAGAAGAATGACAGGATCAGTTCTTTCAGCAAGTGCCCCAGAACTACATATGTTTACATTCAAGTAACAGCCCTCTCTAGCAGTAATGGTAATTTTCACCAGAATAAAGGAGAAAGGGAGGTGATATTATTATAGAGCAACCAAGTCCATGTAGAGGGGAGGCTGTGGTGGAAAGATTGGTCAACAAACCTTGGAATTTGTCATCCTGATTATCCATACTATAATTTTGGTATGTTGGTCTATTCTGTACACATATCTATTGCATGTCTGTCCATCCTGGAAGAGAGATCCCTCCTCTGTTGTGCTTCTACCGTTAAGTATGGCCACAATCAAGGTGGTTATTATTGTAACCATGATGACGAAGCGCTTCTAACCTACGCAAAGTAGTTATTTTAACCCTGCAGCTGTGATTTTGATCCTTCCGTAACCCTTACCAAGTAGCTTGGTGCCACCATAGCATTGTCAGATCATTAGAAATTGATTTTTCAAGAGTGATTTATAACAGTTTGGAAGACACAGACAAATGATGTCCTTCTGCTGATTAGATCGGAAAATGCTATATGTGTTGCTTTAGAGGAGATAGACAAATGACATGTTGGACTGAATTCCGTCTTTAAATGTGGTGCCTACTTAGATGAAAATTCTGGTATATTTCAACTTAGCATATTTCACATAAATGTGGCCATTGTGATTCCATGGGTCGTGCTAACTTTGTACGTGCCACCTCCATCGTGAAGAATGAGGAAAAAAAGGACTTACACAAAACATCATACACTGGGGCAACTGAAAGCTGTAGGGGGTTTGTGCAGTTTGTCCTTTATTTCCCCAAATGTGTATAGCAGAGGTGGCGAGGGAAAAGTGCAGAGCATAAACCATATAAACATAGTGGTCACATCCATGGGAATGATAATTATATTCAGTAAGAAATGTGGTAGAAGAAGAGCTGACAAGATACAAAAAAGCCAAAATTTTATCAGATATATGGAAGAGGTTGACCCCATTTCCACCTGGTATATGTTAATGAAGTATTAATGCTAGACCAACCAGACTGCATCTGGAGTTGGTCTGGCTCACCCTTGTAATTGGTTTCTACTTAGGTGTAAATATGCTTGTCCATCCTCAATGGTGAAGACAGAAGAAAAAAGCTGGCTGAGCTTCTCACGAAAGTCCAATAGGAAGCCAGACTGGCCTCACAGTACCTTAGGATGCTGATCGGAGGTCATCTGAGTGTAATCACCTTCCCTGCTTGATATTCACCACCAAAACCTATGCAAAGAATACTAATCTAGTGCACTAAACCTCAGCATATACTACATGCGTAGGACTAATAAAAAAAACACAGATAATCAAATTTAAAACACAAATAATAAAAAATGTAAATACATTATAAAATTAAATAATTCAAAACAAACTAACAAACAAAACATCTTAGAACATTTTCCAACACAATTTCATCCTACCTAATGAATATGAGTGTCCACAGATGGTTTCATAATTGTCATTGTAACCCCACTGAAGAATTGTGCAGTGTACACACTGACATGATTTTGTCACTCACAGACAGTGAGCATATGCACATAAAATGTGCTTAACATATCAAAATGACAAATGACAGTTTGTTAAGCACTTGAGAGAAACATGGTTTCAAAACACATGAATTGTAAGCTTCAAGGGAACTCATTTCTAGCTCTTTAAAATGCAAATACTGCTTCCACTTTGCATGCTAAAAAAGATAATACTTATGCAGTGGTCATTCCAATAACAAGTTCTTTTCACTTGACAAAGAAGGCCAACACTCACATAAATGTAGTTATGTGGGTGGACAGAGAGCTTGGGGAGAGATTAAGCCATTTGAGGAGACAAATATGTGGCCTATCAGAATACCAACTAGCAAGCTGAAGGGATCAGACTCTTTACAATAAAAGAGGAACAGAGCACCAGTAAGATGGAAAAATTGTTCTCTATATATTTTTTTTCAAATCAAATAATTAACCAGGGCCAGCAAAACTCACTTATTTGACTCCACAAAGCATTCATGTTGGCTCAAAGGCAGCCTCAGTCACACAATAACCTTTCTCAGCTCCATGCACACTAAACAACTCAATGACATGAGCTTGGAGGTGTTGTGAAATAAGTGTGTGGCAGGCACCACACTGCCTGTTGCTCTTTAAAATGCTAAATTAAGTGTAACAAACACACACAAACCTTGAATCAGAATAATAACCATGTGCTCAATCTTGGTTTGTAAAATTGTCATCTAAAGTCATTAAAATTGTTGCTGTTATTATCTAGAGGTCTCTAAACCAGTTAGGAGTCACCAGCAGATTCAGCGGCAAGATATGGAAAGATATGATGATATGTCAATAAAAGACACAAAGTCTTTCACACAATACCTATATAATATTACAAAGTTCAAGACATTGTGGAGTCAGCATGAATACAATCAAATGTTCATGTTTGGGTGATTCTTCCTCATGTTCACATTAAACACATACTGTATATCATGTGTAATACTGCAATATGAATTAGCTGGGCAGTGAAATACAAGAATTCTGGTGAATTCGAAAGACAGTGAAGAATAAAACAGAAATGACCAATTAAAATTATTCTAAATACTGTGTATAAATTGGGGCAGTTCCTGTATTCTCAGTTTTGGAAAAACAGATGATTTGAATAACACAAAAAAAACATACACATATAACAATAGCCAGAGGGTAAAAAAGGATCAAACACTAGGTCATTCTCTGTGTTTTCATTATAGACTCTTATCTATATGTTGGATGTTAAACACAGAGCACACATAGTACACGGAGCGATAAGGACCATGTGCCAGAGACAGTGTGCCCCCTGCTGCACACACAATTTTCAGAATTGGCATCTGCTATCATGTGCTTGTTTCGACCAACAACACAATTATAACATGGTCGGCGAATAGCTGCACAATTTTGTGACAAATCAATTACAGTTGCAATTTTCAAAAGGTGTGTGACTTATGAAACACAGATAATCATTCAGCCTGTTGCGCTGACACACATCAATTCTGGATGGGTTCATCAACAGCAGTATTGCACTGGTTTATATTTAACATTTGCATCAGTGATACTGCAATTCAAACAAACTGTGTTTTGCATGTGTAGACATGTGAAAGATCAACTAGTGTATAAGAGATCTGTGATTGACCACCAAAAACTTTGGCACACACTTGCTAGCCACACGCACTGCTGTTGTGTTCACTGTTGCTAGTTGACATGTACATCCACAAGTATGAAGTGGTCAGTAAACATATTGCATCCAGTGCGTTTTGGAGTCGGTTAAACACTGAATACTGAGTGAGTAATTACATATCTAGTGGTATTCGTGGAAAGACTGGAATTTCAGGTTACTGAGGCACAGTGTTCACCAAAATAAGAGACTCTTCTCTGCCTCTGGATACTGTTCCCAGTAATAACTATTAACCGGTGCTAACCGCTGAATAGTTGTGAAGTGGTTGCAGAGATCTCCACAGAGAGCAGTGTTTTGACAGGAGCTCAGAGCTTGGTGCAAACCCTTCACAGATTCTCGCTACAGGGACTCTCCACCCAACAACACGCACATTGGACTCTCATGCTCACACTATACTCCAAATAAAATCAAATTTGGCATTTTTGAAAAGGCTGTCAAACTGCTGTCGGACACAGCACTGAAAGCAAATGGCAGAGCAAAGTCTATTTGTTTAAGGATGCACACAGAGTAGATGGAGGAGCTTTTGAGTCACAGTAGGAGGAAAATGCTGTAACTGGAAATAAAACACATGATATTACTGACCAGTTGCATCACTGGGGGGCAGCGGACTTATGTGAAGGCATCATGCTTTATTTAGTTGCATGAGTCTACTACTAGTTTTAGGCTGATGTCAGGTAAGACATAAATCATACTAAATGTAAAAGAATAGTTTGGCATTTTAGGAAATACACTTATTTGCTGTCTTGCAGAGAGTGAGATGAGAAGATTGATATCGGTTCCATGTCTGTGTGGAGTCAGGAGGAGATCAACCTAGCTCAGACTGGAAACGGGGGCAAAGTACATCTACCCACACTTCTACAGTTCACGCACTATTAGATTTTATCTAGTTTGTTTTTTTTAACTCAAAAGAGAAAAGAAAAAATAATAATAAAGGTGTCTTGTTTAAGAGGGAAAGGTGCTGGAACTATTTATTGGTGAACGACAGCAGCACACAGCGATTTTCTGGGGTCTTGTCAATGTGTGGTTTCCAAGCAAAAGAGAAGACAAGCTGCATAGAAATACTGGGTGGACGGATAAACAGCAGATCTTCAAGAAATAGTTCCAGCCAGACTAGCTGTTTCCCCCTGCTTCCAGTCTTTTACAAAGCTGGGCTAACCATGTCATAAATCTAGCTCCAGAGTAAACACACAGACATGAGATTAATATCTATCTTTTCATCTCACTCTCAAATAAGCACATTTTCCACGATGTCAAACTGATTCTTTAACTTACATTGAAGATGATGATAGGTGTTCTAATTGAAAGAGGCCAGAAAATGTTTAAATATTGTGGTTTCTAATTGAACAATCACTCAAATGAATTCCACCTTAATTTGCTTTCTATATATAAATTTCTTACTTTCTAATATTTAATTATTTTCAACTTTTTTGTTTTTTTTTCTCTCCCAGCTTTGGTCTTTGCCTGCTAATTATGTGCTTAGATATAGCTACCACACTAATATCCATTTTAGGGGAAGACTGAGTTTTAGTTTTAAAGGACAATACTTTAGATTTTTTAACCCATTTGCTACAAATCATGAATCCATTTGTGTACCATTCCATGCATCCGTGGGTTATCATTCATTTCAGACTTTTAGAATCAATTAGCACTTAAACTGCTTTACCAATCAGCAATAATGTAACATCTACAAAAATTATTGATTTACTGGGTCTTTATTGACTTGATGACTGCGATGGATTACAGATCTCAAGCAAATTTCAAGTGGCTGTTTCACAGTACATAAAATAATGGTTGCCTGGAACAGTGCAATACAACCAAAAGCCTAAAACTTTTTAACCAAAGTATGAAAATGGAAAAATGCAAAGTATTCATTAATTGTACTTACGGATCTAAACCTTTGTATCGTCCTTTAGAATAATTTGGACTGTCTAGGGATTTCAGTTAATAAGTAGGATCATTCAAGAAAGAATTTGCTGTACAGAAATGCCAAAGATGTTTGAAGTAATTTAGAAATGTTATTGTCATTACATAGTCTGTCCACAAGAGAGCACTGACAAAGTTTATTTTTACATTGTGAGATGTCACACTCAGTATGTATCTTAGACGAAATTTCCTTAATGACCGAATTATAAAGAAACCTTATGAAAATGTTTACGTATTGTATTTATGCTAAGAAAAACTTTTTTGACCTGTCAAATATTGCTACCAACCTGTTCGTTGGGCTACACCTCAAACCACTTTTTTGTGCTTATTGCTGTGGTGTTGCACTGCACTGCTTGTCAGTTCATCCTCACAAATGTCTGCTATACTGTCAGAATTATGAACTGTTTGCCACAGGCCTTTTTCCCAGCAAGTTATCAGAGTGTTAGCTACCAACAAATGACATACATGCTAAGTGCTTCAGCCAGTTATTGTGACTACTGCAGATGAGTAGATGGTTTGTAGGGGCAGCTACAGCAATGAGCTAGCAAACGCAAACATCTCTAAATGAGTACTGGAGCTGCAGTGAAAACTGCTGTATTGTAAGATAAAAATAAGGCACATAGGATGTGAGGACACTCATTGAGATAATGCATTCCCTAGCCCCTTACCCGAACCTTAACCATCACAAAAAAATGCCTAACCCCAACCCCCATCATAAACCTAATTCTAACCTGAACCTTAAAATCAAATCTAAACCCTCAGACAGCCCTTTGAGGTTATGAGGACCAGCCAAAATGTCCTCACAACGATGGCTCTTAAACCAAAATAGTCCACACACACACACACACACACACACACACACACACACACACACACACACACACACACACACACACACACACACACACACACACACACACACACACACACAGAGGACTGACTCTATTTGGCTCAAGAAGACATTCCAACTGTATTACAGTCTTATAGATTCTGTGTCAGTCTTCAGCGGTTTGTGTATACAGTACACAAGCGGGAAAGACACTCACACAACTGCATGTATGGACATACACATATATATACATTTGTTGTATCTCTTTATTCTCAGCAGAGTTCACAGCACTATCCGTGGCATTTATAAAAAGGATAACTTCTTTTACAGTCCATTACCTCTGAGTCGTGGATTTGTTCTGCAGCTCATCTGGCTCAATCACACTAACTCATCATGTCTGTTGCCATACAAAACACAAAACTGTTACCCACTACCTAGATTGTGTTTTTTCATTTTGCCTCGTTGTTCTATGTGGGAACAGGATACATGTGAAACATTTTCTCCTCTATTTTCAGGTGAACGGAGAACAGCACAGTGTTTCATGGTGCAGAAACACAATGTCAGGAGGGTTGTTTTAGTGGAAACTGATCCATGTTCAGCTCAGGCTGTTTGGAAAGACAGCAATCCGCCGGCATGCTGGGGACCTCAGAGAGTGTGGGCGAGTTGGCCTAGCAGAGTTTGGCACAGTCAGTACCGGTCCAGCCCTGACAGAGTTTTTGTGAGAGAATGTATGTGTGTCTGTGCATGTGTGTTCCACTGAAAATGTAGCGCAGAAAGCTTGTACTGTTTGAACCAGTTTTGTTAGTGAGGGTATCAGCAGGTCTCATACATTTTTAGAACCTATTTAATGCTACCTGGAATTTCAGCAAAAACTGACTAAAGTATGATTGCAGGGCCAGGAAAAAAATGTTTGAATAACTTAATTTACTGTGAGATTATGTAACTTTAGAAAGAGAACATCACACAAATGAAAGGTTGAATTCATTATCCGTAAAACACATCCTTGCTTAATTTATTGCTCTCAAGGGTTTGCTCCTACAGCGTAACTTGGTCTGATATGAGAAACATCAGACCAGGGTTGGCTAATCTTAGCAAACTTTAGATACAGTGCATTCAGAAAGTATTCAGACACCTTCACTTTTTTCACATTTAGTTATGTTGCAGCCTTATGCTAAAATCGTTTAAATCATTTTTTCCCCCTCATCAATCTACACGCAATACCTCATAATGACAAAGCAAAAACAGAATTTAAATTTTTTTTTGCTAATTTATCAAAAAATAAAAAGAACAGGTACCTCCCATCTCTACTGATTATGTTTGAGATGTTTCTACACCTTGATTGGAGTCCAGCATGCACAATACTAGGCAGGACCCTGAAACTAAAGCAGCTATATAGTACTGATATCATTCAAGATTATTTAAACCTTTGTGTTTCCTACTGTGACATGTCGAAATCAATTCCATGAAAAATACATATGACTACCTCCTTAAAGCTACTGGTTTAAGAAAATCATGGGAAGTTAAGGTAAATTCACTGTATCTTTACATTGTAATTGCACTTTTGACCACTGTTACTGTACTTTTTCCTCTTAGGGCTTGGTTATTTGCCCTTGTTGTTGAGACAGTTCAGTATAAATCCGTATACTCGACTCAACTCGGCTTCTGCTGATACCAGCACGTACTAAAGTCAGACAGTAAACTCAGTGTTTGTTAGTCTGTTAGCTTGTTATCCTGTGAATATTGGTGAGACACTGCGGCAGTTTGGTTGATAGTCAGACAACTTTTTTTGCATGTTAGCATTAATAATTGTTTTCCATTTTGTTTGAAATAATTTTACCATCTTCAGTTGAGTTGCTCTCAGTTCTCAGTCGCTTATTTACATAAAAATAACACAAAAGTAGCATCAACACAATTTTCACAGTAAGTTAAGTAAAAACAATTATTGATTTCATAAATTATCAGCTAAAGTATACATAGCCCACAGCTTAATATTTTGGGAAGATAATGAAGCATATTGTTTTACTTCCATTCGATTCCCCCATATCATGCTGCCTGAAAGGTTACTCAAGAAACTACTCAAACATTTTAGAGGTGGAGACCCTGGTTTAAACTTCTCTAAGAAATAAAGCCTTAAATTCCTAATCTGTGATCCAGATGTAAACAAAACATAATACTGAATTTGCAGTAGGCGGCAGACACCCACACACACAAAGTTTGGGCAGCTATTCTTGTTAGGACATTGCATTGATTTCCATTTATTGTGGCGAGCCTAAGTATGGCTGTCTGCTTTTCTCATTAGTGCCTATTACACCAACTTTTAAATCTTCTGTCAGTTTCAGTCTCTCTGTTGCATCCCCGGTTTGAGCTCCTGCAGACTGGAGCCAGTGGAACAGAGCCCATTCTCCCAGATCATGCAGCAATGTGATCTAATAGGCTCTCAGAGCTTGAATGTTGAAGTACACAGTCAAATAATCATCAAGGTCTGTCTGGCTGTGTCAGTATCCTGAGCGCACACACACACACACACACACACACACACACACACACACACACACACGTACAAGTTTGCGCAGCTATCATTGTTAGGATATTGCATTGATTTCCATTTATTGTGGACAGCCTAACCCTTTTGTCCTCACAATGATCGTTTTCAAACTAAAACTTGTCCACACAACCATAGAAAGACATGTACACACACACACACACACACTTTCAATTAAATCAAAGCCCTAATTTCAAAGGATCACAACACTGAGGGTGTATGAATTTATCTAATTGCTAATCTCATCTCAGTATCTGTCCTGAGAATTTGTGGCACACTCATCTCAATACAGCAAATCTAGTAGCTCAAGCTGATACTTCAACACTGTATGATCAGTAATTATACGCAGGCGATGAGCATCATCCAGAACTTGAGAAAAAAAGATGTTTAAGCAAATTAATCATGCGGAACAGCAACTGGCTTCCCCC
This sequence comes from Xiphias gladius, assembly GCF_016859285.1. Lineage (NCBI taxonomy): Eukaryota > Metazoa > Chordata > Actinopteri > Istiophoriformes > Xiphiidae > Xiphias > Xiphias gladius. The sequence continues at coordinate 2,339,444 of NC_053400.1, read as the reverse complement.
AGGTGTGTTGCACCAACAGCTAATTAATAATCAGACCCCTATCCCTTTTGTGATATCAGCTTTGACCCTTCAGCTGAAGCTTTGATGCTCCTATTTTTCAGTTGAAGGCTTAATTAATAATCATCACATAACGAGCACAACAGATGCTCTAGTGGATCTCCTAATACTTTTTCTCATCAATGTCACTATTTATTAGGAAGAATTCGATAATATATACAATTCTGCCTCTTTCATTCCGTGACAGTGCCCAATAGTTAAAAATAACATGACAAGTTCAATTGTGACCTTTATTTAACATATATTATATATTAAGTGTTTTGCTGGATATTTATATTGTAAGCGTCAGGCATAAAAGTTGGAATTTTACGGAGAGAGAGTCTTCTCTCTCCATAAAATGGGAGAATGTCAGGGTAGATGGATGGGTCAACAAACAATGGGACTTTAATACAGGAGACTTCTGTTTGTTTCCCTTTTCCTACCTATATACAACATTTCTTTTAACCATGACCATGATTGTTACTTAACCTTAACAACGTGGTAATTACTATAAGCATGATGACAAAGGTCCCCTAACCTGAAATTCCTCATTAAGTCAAAAATATGTTTTGCTTCTTGTTACCTCACTTAGCTGTTTGAGTTTTCACTGTGCAAAATGATGTACAGTATGTGCAGGTTGCCACTCATATTTTGAAGGGTGAACATTTCTCTGTGCTCACCTTAAACACACAATATGTAATTTTCTGATGATACAGGTCTTTCAATGGAAACAATAGCAAAAGATGGAGTTGGGTGACATCATGAACTAGTGGGATCATGGGAGTTGCACAAAGGGGATATGACATCGACAGACGACCAAATGAAACTGACCATTTCCTTGTTTAAAACTATGGATTTCTCTAGGTTTGAAAATTGATGGAAACATTTGGGATAATGTAAGTACACGACTCAACAAAATATATAACATAGGTCTGGTCATATTCAGACATGTTAATGCGAAAAAAGTTACAAGTTGTGCCTTTAAACTTCAGTTTATCAATTTATGTACTTAATGATTTTGTGACATCGCAACTATTTTGAATGCCAATCATGCTTCAATATGCAAGTTACACAGGTGTGATGTTGAAACGTGAAGCCTCCAATGCACATATCCTGACACTATGTCTACACAGAAGGTGTAGCGTGAGCACCATGTTAGCAGAGCAGCAGCAGCAGCTCCGATGCACACTGTGTATATACACAGTATGTGTTTAGGCACAGTTATGAGATGTAGGTCACCTGTGTTTTGGAAGCACTCAGAGCCCAATACAGAATCACTGTAGTTACACTTGTAAAATGCAGGAAAATAGACTTGGAGCGCAACAACAAACTTTGGGTCATGGTATAGATGCGAGCCTGTGTAGACAGCTAGATCGATTATAATAGAAGCATATCTGCGCCATCAGACGTGTGAGATTGACAACTGAAAAAAGTTGCTGAAATGCTTTTTGTGTAGACACATCGTAGGAATAAGACTTTTCAGTGAAGTAGGAGACATCTTGTGTCCAAACAGTTAAACTTTTGAAATATATTTGCATATTCATAGATTCTGGATTTTTTAATGAAGGAGAAGGAGTACATGTAATTTCAAGAACTGTTGACAAGATAATTGAACATTTTTGTGGAAAAGCCTCATCACATGCAAATTATTTTTCAAAGCGGAGTATTTTCATACTGTATATCCTAAAACGTGCGGAGGGCATCTTTAACTAAGTATTTACAGTTGTATGATAAAGTCTGGGCAAGAAGGGCCTTCACACACAAACACATTGATCTTAAACCAATATATTGATATGTCAGTGTTGACATCTTGGAAACCTGAAACTGAATGAGTAGTAGCTGAATAGTCTGTAAAACCTGCAGTAAAATGAGCCCAGTGTAAGAGCAGCTGACGCTTCAAATGATTTTCAATAATCTGAGAAGTGTAGAATCCTGATTAGGTAGTTTAATGGAATTTTTTTTTTCACAGTACAAGAAACTGGACTGGTCAACAGACTTTACTCTTCAAGAAAGGATGGAGTAGGCTGTTTCTTTATCCTCAGGAAGCTGCTTCCTTTAAGATGTGCAATTAGGTACTCAGGATGTATACCAGTCTGAGGGACAGATGAGGAACAAGATCAGACCTCCTGTTCTTATGCACACATATTTGCACAATTCACATATGTAGTCTAAGGTGATGTAATGTACAGTATAAATAAAGTAAATTGTATATAGCTTCAAAGATTTTTTTTCTTATTTATTTATCTCACCCAAATATTTTTCTTATCTCTCAGTTGGTCTATGTGCTGCCATAACATGAATTACCCCCTTTTAGTTTATTTCCAATTGCTTACACAGCCTGGTTTTTGCATTCTTACAGCAGACTATTACTGTATATATTTACATTAAAAGAAAATGAAAATAAAGTTTTAAAAAGTCACATAGAAACAAGTTTTAAAACAAACGCTATTATCGTATTGCCAAGACAAACAGCCTGCTGCTTTGATTAATCATCCATATTAATTTCTTATTTAATCAGTCAGTTAAATTATTCAGTCCATGACATCTACTGCTTCTTAACACAGCTCCTCAATTATGTCATCCCTACATTTGCCCAATACCCCTCTGTATTATTCAATTTTTGGCCACATGCCCACACCATTTACTTCATTGTTTCAGATATTAAGTTCTTGTTGTTTGCTTTTCTACAATTGTGTTTACTGTTAACCTGCTGTGCTCTGCACTATTTCTGAAAATGGGAGGGTGTCAATCCACCCTGGCAGGATGAGGCAATGTCTGATTAGAAGGCTATACCACAGCCTGTTCAACGGCCACATACCACATCTGATAGAGCTGGTGAAATGCTAAGGCAAGCCCTTACAGAATACATGACCAAGGTATTCCCACTGCGTATAATGTAATCTAAATGTATAATGTGCTACATTTTAATTTACTTCAGTGAGTAAACATTGAATGCTTCAACTAACTAAACTGTGTAGATAAGGAGACATAGAATAAGTATGAGTTTTTGGAGTCTAGGCCTGCTAGGCTTTCCAAGCCCCAATGCAGCCGCTAAGCGGTGTGAGAGGACTTGAAGTGCTGCACCCGTGTAAGTATCCAGGCTAGGGTATAGGCTTACCCCACTAGACCTGCTCTTCCGTCTACCCTTTTGGCTAATGTATGTTCACTGGACAGTAAGATGGAGTTGATATGGTTTACAGGACTACCCAGCAGGAAATGAAGTGCTGCTGTGTGTTTGTTTTCACTGAAACATGGCTAGATAGCAACATTCTGGCCACAGCCACTGAGCTGGATGGACTAACTTGCTGCCAAGCTGACACAGAATCATAACTGTCCAGTAGAACTCGTGGTGGTGGACTGTGTGTTTATATCAACAAGGCATGGTGCATGAATCCAGTGGTTGTGTCCAAACACTGTTCTCTGCTAGTGGAGTTTATGATTGTTAAGTGGCGGCCATACTATATGTCAAGGGAGTTCACTGCTGTTGTTATTGTAGCAGTATACATGCTCCCTAACGCTAAAAAGGTAGCGCAAGAGCTGTAGAGCGACATCAATGATCAACAAACAGCACACCCCAACGGACTGATGAAGACAGACCTCTAAAACAATCACCTCAAGGGCAAACCATAAGCCATGGCTAGCAGCAGAGGTGTGGACGTTGCTGAGGATCTGAGATGAGAAAGCAGCAGAAACAAAAAGGGATTACTCACAGATACTCAACAGCCACTTTGCTGACAGCGGAGCAAAGTGCAGCGACTGTGGAAGGCCATCCAGGCCATCACAGACTACAGAGCCCCACCACAGATTTGACAGTGTTGTCTCTCTTCCAGATCTACTGAACAACTTCTATGCATGATTTTACAAGCAAAATAATGCTTAGGTGATGAAGACCATCCCTCCCCCAGTTAACCAGGTTCTGCATGTGACTGCAGACAGTGTGGGGAAGACTCTCTCCAGGGTTAACTCTAATAAAGCAGCAGGACCCAGCAGAATCCCAGGTTATGCCATCAAAGCCTGTGCTGGACAGCTGGCAAATGACCTTGATGACATCTTCGACATCCGTCTGGCCCAAGTAGTCACCTCCAAATGCTTCAAGTCAACCACCATCATCCAGTCTAAACGTCTCCCATGTGCTGTCTGAATGATTACTTCCCCATAGCACTAACACCTATGTGCCTACCCATCACACTTGACCCCCTACTATTTGTTTACCACTCCAACTGCCTCCACAGAAGATGCTGTAACATCTGCTCTCCACCCAGCCCTGTCCCACCTGGAAAGAATGAAGGCTTAAATCAGGATGCTATTCAATGACTTTAGCTCAGCCTTCAGCACAATCAACCTGATTTTGAAGCTGAGCCACCTAGGCCTAAACTCCTCTCTCTGCAACTGGGTCCTGGACTTACTCACTGGTAAGCCGCAGTCATTCCAAACGGCAGCTACACCTCCAGCACCACCACACTGAGTACTGGCAGTCCCCAGGGCGGTTTAGTCAGCCCACTCCTGTTCACACTGCTGATCTGTAAGTGCAATGCATCGTCCAGATCCAGCCGGATCATTAAGTTTGCTGATAACACAACAGTGATGAAACAGCTTATAGAGAAGAGGTGGATCCTATTAGCAGCATGGTGGGAGTTGGGGAAAATGAAGGATGTCATCATTGAATTCAGAAAGACATGTGCTGATCACAAACTAACGACCATCAATTGCACTACTGTGGAGAGGGTCACCAGCACAAAGTTCCCCGGGATGCAGGTCATAGAAGACCTCTCCTGGAACTCAAATGTGACTGTAGCATCTCCACTTCCTGTGTCGACTGAAGAAGGTGAGCCTCCCTCCACTTGTCCTCACCATGTTTTACCCGCAGGAGTCACTATCGTCCCTGTCAAGCAGCTGATGTGCCAAATCACGAGTAAATATTTATTTTAATGTCAATGTTTTTGACATGGTTACATTGACACGATGGTTGAATGCAGCTTATTTTAGAGTTTAAAAAAAAGCCAAAGCCAAAACAGTTATAGCCAAAAAAGTTGTACACAAACAAAACAATCATGACAACTTTTGCAACAATGACAGCCTTTAAACGGTACTTGTACCCATCTAGAAGCTTCTTGCACCTGTCTACTGGTAGATTCTGCCATTCTTCCATTGCTATGTGGCGTTCAAGCTCTTTTAAATTTGGAGGGGTCCTTTTTGTAATGGCAGATTTCAGTTCTCTCCAAAGGTTTTCAATTTAGGTCAGGACTATTTGCTGGCCAGTTTAAAACAGTCCATCTTTTCCTTTTCAACCATTTTTTTTGCTGCTGGACGTGTGCTTTGGGTTGTTGTCCTGCTGAAAGTAGGTAGCTACCCAGTGTAGTTTTCTGACACTGGGTGACAAATTTCGCTCTAAAATGCCTCGGTAATCTTCTGATTTCATCATTCCTTTGATATAATTATTGCCTCCAGTACCAGAGGCAGTAAAGCAGCCCGAGAGCATGATAGAACCTCCACCATGTTTTACTCTAGGTAGGGTGTTCTTTTCGTTTTGGGCTTAATTTAATCAACTACAAAAAAATATGATGCACTGCATTCACAAAGAGCTCTACTTTGGTTTCATCCATCTTAAGACTGTGGCTTATTTGTGAATGTTTCTGTAAACATTAGTCTTGCCTTTTTGTGCCCTGCTTTCATAGTGGGGGCCTCCTTGGCCTTCATCCATGAAGCCCTACTTGGCTTGGTGTGTGGCGTATGGTACAGGCTGAAACCACCACTCCAGATTGCTCCAGGTCAGCCTGAAGCTCTTTAGATGACTTGCGTGGTGTTTTTTTCACAATCTGCGACAACCTTCGCAGATTTCTCTCATTGAGTTTCTTCTTAGCACCACGTCCTGGAAGAATGTTAACAGTTTTATGAGTGTGAAACTTCTTGATAACATTGCAAACTGTTGAAACAGGGAGTTCAAGATCTTTAGTGATTGCCTTGTAGCCTTTGGAAATGTTTTTTTTTTGATAATAGCATTTGTAATGCTCTCAGACAGCTCTGTTGTCTTTGCCATTGTGAAAATGAAAATGGAAACAGTCTGCCCTTTTTAATGCAGTTAAACCATCATTTACTGTTTAACTCAGTTCATGTGAACACTGAAAATTAAGCAAAGGTGAGTCCTATTTGTTTTTTATTTTGTTTGAGGAACAAATTAATCAAAAGGGTGTCAATAAAAGGGTGCCAATATTTTTTTTCGCTATATGAAAGCATTTTTTGTTGTTCATAACCTTGGACTTTTATGAACAACAAAGCGCTATTAAATATTCTGATTGCACAAAATGGGTTAATTTGCATATAGATTAATTTGCAGACTGGAGAAGCTGCTATGGTTGTTTATTTGTTTAGCTACACATGTAATTAACAGAGAGAAATATGAAAATGGGACAATGGGTAAAATATAGCATATGATAAGGATGTGTGGTCCATAGGCGGTCTAAGGTTCAGGCAAGTTTCCATCACACTGGTCAGCTGAAGGCATGAGGGCTGGCGCTCCAGTAGGCTGAAAACAGCAGAATGTTCAGCAAGTAGGCAGCAAATTCTGCTGTTAGGTTGTTTGTTCCTGCTTCAAGTTCCTGTAATTTTTAAAGGGTCTGTTCACTCAAGTTACACACACACACACACACACACACACACACACACACACACACACACACACACACACACACACACACACATTATATATATATATATATATATATATACACATGTATAAAATACTGATCCTAACAAAGATATAAGTAGAAGTACACACACAACTAGCCAAGCAGAAAGAAAATTTAAAATTCAAAGTTTTCTTAGATACCACTAGAGTGAAGTTAGGAAATATGTTTATTGTAATTTGGTTCAACTGACTCTTAACCTGAGGTGTATGGTTAAATATGCTGAGATAAATTTATATGTTTTCATAGAGGCCCTAGCTCGGGGGGCCTCAGAATGTGCCTCACAGTCTGAAAAGTGAGGTAACGCTTTATGATTAAAACCATATGTTAGTGACGTTTTTCAGGAAAACAACGGCCTTATTTAAGAGTCGGTGGTCAAGGCTGATTTTCAGAGTGGTTCATTGGCTTCACACTCTCTCACAAGCAGATCTGCAGATGCTTGATTTGACACTGTACTTCTTTGTAATAAACCTTTATAGGCAATCAAGACGGTGTCAGCGGAGTCTCCTTCATCCTCTTCATGTCATCATCACCACCTAATAAACTACAAACCTATCCTTAAATCTCTAATATCCACAAATGGTCACTCTCAAATTGTCTAACATGCTCACACACAGATTGAGTCCCTAGCCTCCTCAGCTCAATAACAGCCACTGTGGTTTGTGCTGGAGAGGGGAGGGGAGGAGAGGAGATGAATGAGGTAATGGCAGAGGTAGCCCAGCTCAGTTCACCGGAAACAAAGACAATTATTTGAGAGCAGCAGCCTCGAGCCTGGCCTCACCTTACCTCACCTCGCTGAAGACACGAGGGAAGCCTGCTAGTTCACATTCAACACAACAACCTACTCTGCACACATCTCTATACTGTGTACAACCTGCCATGGTAAAGAGAAAAAGACGTTTTTTTTTTTACACTACATGCGGATGCTGCAAAAAACTTCAAAGAACCCTGTGGAATGGGGAATGAGAAAAGGATTTAAAAAAATACTGGTATAAAAACCAGTATTTTGATATAGAGCACAGTCAGATCTGGGACAGTATCTTAAATAGGTGATCCAGTAAGGAGAAGGGGCTGCAGGAGGACTAACAAATCTAATTTATTACTTTTTAAATCAACAGCTTCACAGTACAAACATCCATCATGGTACATAGTATTACAAGATCATATAACATGTTTATCATTAGCATGAGACACACCACAGTCCCAAAGAGCGAAGGCTAATCTAGAAAAAGACCAATATTTTAATGTAAATTGTTGTAGCCTACAACAAACAACACTCTATTTCCTCCTCTATGTAACCTGTGGCTGATCAGGCAGGACAAATGGAGTGTTGGATGGATCCCTGCAAAGATGCTTTTAATCAAGAACGCTTTTCGTTCTCTTCCTTTGGTATACACAATGTAATTTTTAATGGCCAGCAACAGCAGTATGTTAGAAATGATTTATTTACATCATAGCTGTCTAAACTCACGTTTTAGCATCTGCCTCGGCTAGCATCTCACAGCTGCAGCGTAGACATCTAGCAGGTTGTTACACTATCAAAGAAAATAAAAAGTGTGTGCTGTAAATTTAGCTGGGTGTTGTCTTAGTCTTGACAGTGTAGTAGAGGATGCATTCCTACACATTAGGGCTGGATTACATAATAGATATCTATATCATGATATAATGTAGGCCTTTTTCATAGCAGACTTTTGGACTTGTCACACTAGCAAAAGCACAGGTGTCACAAATAACATTAACAATTGCTCTGTTCCCACAAAGTCAGTGTGACAGTGAGCCATCATGAACAATATCAGGACCCTGAAACTGAAGCAGCTAAATGGAATTCAATGATCATTAATTTCATTATTTAAACCTTTATTATCTACACTTTTTCACAATCTAATTACATTGGATTCAGACAGATTTTTTTTTTTATAAAACTCAGATAAGAGTAAAACATTCACAATTGTTGCATTTCAATAAGCTTTATTACAAAGTTTACAATAATATTTCAACATTTTTGGAAATACGCTTATTTGCTTTATTTCTTAGAATGAGTTGACAAATACGCAACATATCAGTCTCTTGTTTGTGTGTTAAGTGCCTAGCTTAGTGTAAAGAGAGGAAGCAGGGCTTTAGCTCTGTACTTTAACATAACACACAGATATATGGTTGATATCCATCTTCGTATTACACCCTTGGAAAGAAACCAAATAAGCTTGTTTCCAAAAGTCCCGAAATGTAACTATTCCTTTAACTGATTGTGTGACATCAAGCACACAGCAGATCTATAACTGTGAAGTCTTTTTGCATTATTATTTACTTATTTTAGGACAAGTTGTTTTCTTCTAAGTTTTCAACCAGGAACAGAAGACCTCAGGACAGAAACAGAGCAAATTTTTTTTTTCTGTAATTTGTATTACTAACCATTGGAATTACTAACCAACCCAAAAAATAAAAAAAAGCTTAAGACTGTGTGAGAACAGTAAGTGAGAGAAGTCAGTCTGAAGCATGTGAAGCGTATACACAACGTAAGTTATTGGACACACACCTCAGGAGGCCTGATGTGTGTGTGTGTGTGCTTGTATGTGATGGGGAGCCCGATTAGGAACCACTCAGTCAGATCATTCAGATCACAGCTCAGTATTCCTCCTTTCCTGGCTCTCTGGCAGACACACACACACGTATACTTTTGTAACTTTTGGGGAAATTACATAGACTTGCATTCGTACCCTAATCTTAACCTACCCCTAACTCTAACCGCTCAGCCAAAAATTGACTTTTTCCCAATTGGCCACACGGCTTTTGACCTCAGCTGGATAAGCCGTCCCCAATTAACTGGTCTTTAGTCTTGTTTTACTACATTTGTGGGTACCGAAAACCGGTAGCCCACTATACTTTTGGTGTCCGACAACTTTGTGGGGACCAAAAGGCTGGGCCCCACAAGTTTAAATGACTGTTTGAGGATTTACACTTGGTTTTAGGGTTCAGGTTAGAACTAGATTTAGGTTAGGGTTAGGGTAACGGTAAGGGATGGAAGGGGATTCAGTTGTTATGGTCAAGGGGGCGTCGAGAGAAATCGAGGAGAAGAGAGTGGGTGGATGAGAGTGAGTTGTGTAATCAAACAATAGATTCATGGAAAGTCCAAGGTGTAAGGACAGCTGGGAGGAGGAAGTGACGACAGATTCTTCATTCTGTCAGTGTAGCTCTGAGACCCTTTATTCATTATTTCTGTTTGTATATTAGCAAACCACTTCAGGAAGACATCAGAACATATAGATGCATTGGTCAGGTTGACTTTATTTTATTGCTTTAATTTGTAAACAGCCCAGGGTGCTAGCAGAGAATTCACTGCTGTCCCTTCCCTCCCTGACAATTAAAACACTCCTTGTCTCCCAATTTTCGCCATATTTGTATTTTCCAAATTAAAAACTCAAAAAAGCAAAAAACATCAAAGAAGCAGAAGGTTAAAGGTGGGGTGTGGGGCCTGTGGAATTAATTCGAGCTACTTGACGAAAGCAAATCTGCTAGATTTTGCTGGGACAAAAGAGTTCCTCAATTATGCATGATTGTAACTGACTCTGTGATGCAGGCCAAGCCCATCCCGCCCATTACATTAAATGAGGTCTCATAGGAGGAGCTTGCCAGCCATTAGCAGTCAGTTGACATGCAGGGTTTGGGCTAGTTGCAGGCTGGTAGAGCGTGACAGTGATGGTGTTTGATTGCATTAGTGCAGAAATGGAGCGTTGAAGAAGCACACAGTAGCTATAAAAACCATTTACCTCCCCTGACTTGTCAGAACATATTCTGTTGCTACAGTATCAGAAAAAAATACATTTATTTGGGTATTTACATGGTTTGAAATCCACAAGAAGTTCTCATTTTCTATTATCATGGCATTTTATTATCAGCGGCGTATGCTATTAAAAGACAAAATCCAAAAAAGAAAGAACATCCTCTTTGGGTCGTCATAAAGTGAAAATCAAGTATCTTAAATTAATGTGTGAGACACACGCTCCACACTTTAAACTGAAAACCTGAAAATAGGGATTGTTTTTCTAAAGTTTGAAAAGAAAATGCATACCATCAAGACATTTCATGTTGTAGTATGTAGCGCAATGTACTTACATGATGATCATGTGATACAACAGTAAATCGGTAAAGCAATGAAAACTAAAATACATATCTAAATTCCAACACATTAATTTATTTAATTTATCATTACCATGGGGCTATTTGATTGGTCAGTAATTACTGTACATGCTATCTTTATGCATGAGCATACTGTATTTTTGCCTTTAAAACAAATCATAACGCTTTGAGTCATTTAAAAAATATGATACATATGTGATGCATATTTAATTTTTAATCGAAGTCTTTCTCATATATGTATCATTCATCCCAATAAATCAAGAATCCCGAATACAGTTAGCTCCATAAGTATTTGGACAGTGACACAATTTGCATAATTTTGCCTCTGTACAGCACCACAATGGATTTGAAATGAGGCCATCAAGATGTGATTTAATTGTAGACTTTCAGCTTTAACTCAAGGGGTTTAACAAAAATGCCACATTAACTTTTGAGGAATTACAACCATTTTTATACATAGTCCCTATTTTCAGAGGATCAAAAGTAATTGTACAATTGACTGACAGTCAGTTTTATGGTCAGGTGTGGCCTACTCCCTTGTTATTTCATGACAAATTAAGCAGATAAAGGGTCTGCAGTTGATTCCAGGTATTGAAATTTAATTTGGTCGCTGTTCATGGGAACTCTCAATTTGCGGTCAGAAGAGGTCTCGATGCAAATGAAGGAGGCCATCATTAGGCTGAAAAAACAAAACAAACCGACAAAGACTGATGGCAGAAACTTTAGGAGTGGCCAAATCAATAATTTTTCCTTGGTGAAGAAAAATCCTTCACAACATCTAGCCAAGTCAACAATACTCTTGAGGAGGTGGGCGTATTATTGTCAAAGTATACAATAAAGAGAGGCCAGAGGGTTTACCACAAGGTGAAAACCACTAGTAACACTCAAGAACAGAAGGACCACATTAGACTTTGCCAGAAAACATCTAAAAAAGCCTGCCCAGTTCTGGAACAAGATTCTTTGGAAAGATGAAACCAAGATTAACTTGTACCAGAATGATGGGAAGAGAAGAGTATGGAGAGGGAAAGGAACGGCTCATGATCCAAAGCCACCACATCATCTGTCAAACATGGTGGATGCTGTGTTATGGCATGGGCATGTATGAATGCCAATGGAACTGGGTCACTGGTGTTTATTGATGATGTGACTACTGATAGAAGTAGCAGGATGAATTCTGAAGTGTATAGGGCTAAACTATTTGCTCAGATTCAGCCAAATGTTGCCTCACACAGTACTGACGGATAATGACCCAAAACATACTGTGAAAGCAACCCAAGAGCTTCTCAAAGCAAAGAAATGGAATATTCTTCAATGGCCAAGTCAGTCACCTGACCTCCAGCCAACTGAGTCTGCTTTTCACTTACTGAAGACAAAACTGAGGGCAAAAAGACCCACAAACAAGCAGCAACTGAACATGGATGCAGTGAAGCCCTGGGAAGCAAAAAAAAAAAAAAATCCTTACATTTCTAATTATGTTGATTTGTCTAATTACTTTTGAGCCTCTTAAAAAGGAGGGACTATGTATAAAAATGGCTTTAATTCCTAAATGGTTAATGTGACATTTTTGTTAAACCCCTTGAAATAAAGCTGAAAGTCTTAACTTCAATCACATCTTGATGGCTTTGTTTGAAATCCACTGTGGTGGTGTATAGAAGCAAAATTACGAAAACTGTGTCACTGTCCAAATACCTATGGAGCTAACTGTATGTGTATTTTGGAATTTATTCTGTTGCACGAGAAAATGGTCAGGAAGACTTTAACTGCAGTCTGCTGTTGTTAACTGGTTAAGTGTAGAACCACTGACGCTGTGATGGACATCTCTTTGAAAATTGACTGACTGCTGCATTCGGAATAATCATGAATGTCACTGCTACACAGTATGTGTCTGCAATCCTGGATGGATGGATGTCAATGGCAGTGTCTCGCAGCCTGGCAGGAGGAGCTGCTACTGGAGGTATCTTCTGTGTGCTTTCCTCTCTATTTGTTTTTGCTGAGTGTTCTCTGCTTCTCTGCATGCTCTACTATCTTCTCCTCCACATAGAGGCCTTTGCGGCGGCGGACAGCGTTCATGTATTTGAGGGCCTGGTTGCTGGAGTCTGCTTTCTCACCAAAGTGCAGGTATTCTTCCTCGGTGGTGGGAACCCAGTATGGATCATTGTTAATAACCTGAGACACAGAAGAGGACAGGGGCAGAAATGTGATAATCAGTGATAGTATAAGACAACATTCAAAATCTGTGCATGTAATTCTCCTTACATGCACCTTTATGGTTAATTGTACTCAAGTTTGTGACCACTTGTGACACAGATCTTCATTTTCCGTAGTAGGAGTATAACGCTAAGCTGGTATCTCTATCTGTTCATGTCCTACATATGTGAGTATTCATATCTGTATTTGGATTATACAAAACCTTTGTCTATGCATTATAAGCAAAGGTAACTTTTTGGATATAATCTGATTCTAATTATTAGTTGTTTAATAATTATTGATAATTAAAAAAATAATGCCCCTCAAAGTTCCCCAGAGCCCTAGGTGACATTTTTAATTTGCTACTTTTGTCCCACCTACAGTTCCAAACTCAAAGTTAATCAAAGATAAACAGAGAAAAGCAGCACACACACACACACACACACACACACACACACACACACACACACACACACACACACACACACACACACACACACACACACACACACACACACACACACACACACAAATACATTAATAACAATTACAGTAGTAGCACAGACAGCAGGGTCCTACACCTGGCTCTAGTTACACTGGAACAGATGGTATAGAGCGAGCTACAACAACGGGTGGATTAGAGGAGATAACATGGCCCAACTGCATACACACCACACATGAACAGCATATGTTGGAGCACAATGGGATCCAGTGGGGGGTGAGGAAGGACATGGCATCATGCAACAGCCAAGTGCTTGACTGACTACTGACAGAATTAATGTTGTTGAATGGCTGTTCTGCTGCTGAGATAGTGTGAGCAAGTAAGTAGTGTTTGTAACAGACAGTTTCGAAAAGAAGTGCCTGGAACACAGAAATGTGCTGTGGCTGTAGATCCATTCAGTAATATGATTCAGAATGAACATTCTGATATGGGAAAGTCCTTCGAATATGTCAGTTACTGTGAAGTATTGTCTTTAAGCTGGAGTTTGACTAGTCTTCATTTTGGCCAACAAAACCTCTAGGTTTGTTGGCCAAAGACCAGTGCTAACACTGTAGTCATTAATGGTGAGTCTCTGAATCAATTCACAAATTCTAAAAATCAATTTTTAAAAAATATTTTTTGACATTTTATTACATTATTAGAGAGATGCAGGAGAGAAATGACAGGAAATGAGAGGAGGGAGATATGGGGAATAACATGCAATAAAGGTCTCCGGCCCGTTGTGAAACAGACATTCTGCCATTCATGGTGGTTGCAATAATCATTTAACTATAGGAAAAAAAATGACCCACATTTTCAGACAGTCTCTCCTAGAAGGCATTCATAGTGTTGCTCTCGGTTGTTAACATGAAAAGTGACAGAAATAGTTAGAAGTGGGTGTGTGCGTGTGGTTATCTGACTGTCTGTTTTGGAAAGTTTTCGGATGTAGCCCCTCTAAACCTTGGACTGAAAAGGTGCGGAGAAAAAGTATTTTTGAGAAATTGTTGGACTATCTGACAGCACTTTTGGTGGAGTATACTGGTGCCTTTAGACACTTTAAACAATCTGAACAAAAGCAGTATTTAGAGCTGAAAATGCAGGAAAGTACCAAAGCTTTTTATATATATATGTATATATACACACACACACACACACACATATATATGTATATATATATATATATATATATATATATATATATATATATATATATATATATATATATATGTGTGTGTGTGTGTGTGTGTGTGTGTGTGTGTGTGTGTGTGTGTGTGTGTTCGTGTGTGTGTTACACACAAGCATTTCTTCACACACATAGACACACAGTAGTCAGCAGTTATACTGTCAGACAGATGCTTTGGCTGATCAATACAAGACATATTCACACAATTCTCCAGTCTGCAGCTGAACAAAAGCTCCATTCTGATGGAAATCTAATGTAAACGCCCCCACAGGAGCCACTAACCCTCCAGTTACACAACAATGCAACATTCAAAATCTGCTCTCTCTGCCTGTGCACTCATTCATATGTTAAACCAATATTCTGGCCATATCAAATCGCTGTCAGGAGGAATGCTGACATCAGCACTAAGCAGCAGTCAAGTCCTGAAGCTGAGAAGGGCTGGGAGACTGTGGAGGGCTCAGGACGAATTCTTTGTGAGGAAGCATCTGCACATAAATGAAATGAGACAGACAACTTTTAATGAGGCAAAGACAATGGCTGCAAAACAATGGGTCGGGCAGGGAGGGGGTTACGGTCGTGCTGGTAATGTGTTGCCAGGTGCTGTGAGATGTTGAGGGTTAAAATGATGACATGCAGGTCATGGCACACACACAAAAAGCCTATAGCTGCTTTACAGGCTCTCTGGCAGCTACATGTGGTTTTAGCTTGGGTTTTTTTTTTCAGATTTTAGATCTAACAATCTAATATTCAGGACAGGTGCACAATTTTGGCAGTGTAGAGTCTGTTACTGAAGGTGATTATTGTGTATGTTAGTTTTTACAAGACTAATGAGCTGTTCACACATGCAGATAAGGCTGCTTGTTGTGTTTGGGACCCGGCAGCCCAGTTCTGCCTGCTGAAGTACAGAGATTTTAAAGCACCAGGCAACACTACAGGGGAAAGGCTTCTTCTGGGAGCATCAACAGGGCAAGAGCCAATCAAGCTCACTTAACGAATGCACAGAGTTGTTTACTCCTCCAGTAGTGGGGCAGGGGATTGGTTCCAGTGCATATACAGGAATACATTGCTAATCAGTCTTGCCAGTACACTACTGATGTATTAACACAGTTTCAACAACACATACTGTGTTAAAAAAATGACCGCAAGCTAAATTATTCTGTACTTAATGTAAACAAGCTGTACACCAAGAAACAAACGACTTCCTCGTGTGTAGTATGGTGGCTATGTCAGCAAACAACCG